>NC_042974.1:22488379-22788379 GCF_901001165.1 Salmo trutta
TTTCAGCAGGAGCCATTTGCTTTCCAACCTGTAATTTCCCTCGATTGTATTTGAAATATTGCGAAAGGCATGTTCTGTCTGCATGTTGTTTTTTCACTGACAGATTTGCTGCGTGTTCCCGACTGTAGGCTATTCGTTGTTATTGGGCTACAATCCACAGCTAGGCTATATATACACTGCTCAAAAAAATAAAGGGAACACAAAAATAACACATCCTAGATCTGAATGAATGAAATAATGTTATTAAATACTTTTTTCTTTACATAGTTGAATGTGCTGACAACAAAATCACACAAAAATAATCAATGGAAATCCAATTTATCAACACATGGAGGTCTGGATTTGGAGTCACACTCAAAATTAAAGTGGAAAACCACACTACAGGCTGATCCAACTTTGATGTAATGTCCTTAAAACAAGTCAAAATGAGGCTCAGTAGTGTGTGTGGCCTCCACGTGCCTGTATGACCTCCCTACAATGCCTGAGCATGCTCCTGATGAGGTGGCGGATGGTCTCCTGAGGGATCTCCTCCCAGACCTGGACTAAAGCATCCACCAACTCCTGGACAGTCTGTGGTGCAACGTGGCGTTGGTGGATGGAGCGAGACATGATGTCCCAGATGTGCTCAATTGGATTCAGGTCTGGGGAACGGGCGGGCCAGTCCATAGCATCAATGCCTTCCTCTTGCAGGAACTGCTGACACACTCCAGACATATGAGGTCTAGCATTGTCTTGCATTAGGAGGAACCCAGGGCCAACCGCACCAGCATATGGTCTCACAAGGGGTCTGAGGATCTCATCTCGGTACCTAATGGCAGTCAGGCTACCTCTGGCGAGCACATGGAGGGCTGTGAGGCCCCCCAAAGAAATGCCACCCCACACCATGGCTGACCCACCGCCAAACCGGTCATGCTTGAGGATGTTGCAGGCAGCAGAACGTTCTGCAGACTCTGTCACGTCTGTCACGTGTGCTCAGTGTGAACCTGCTTTCATCTGTGAAGAGCACAGGGCGCCTGTGGCAAATTTGCCAATCTTGGTGTTCTCTGGCAAATGCCAAACGTCCTGCACGGTGTTGGGCTGTAAGCACAACCCCCACCTGTGGACGTCGGGCTCTCATACCACCCTCATGGAGTCTGTTTCTGACCGTTTGAGCAGACACATGCACATTTGTGGCCTGCTGGAGGTCATTTTGCAGGGCTCTGGCAGTGCTCCTCCTGCTCCTCCTTGCACAAAGGTGACGGTAGCGGTCCTGCTGCTGGGTTGTTGCCCTCCTACGGCCTCCTCCACGTCTCCTGATGTACTGGCCTGTCTCCTGGTAGCGCCTCCATGCTCTGGACACTACGCTGACAGACACAGCAAACCTTCTTGCTACAGCTCACATTGATGTGCCTTCCTGGATGAGCTGCACTACCTGAGCCACTTGTGTGGGTTGTAGACTCCGTCTCATGCTACCACTAGGGTGAAAGCACCACCAGCATTCAAAAGTTACCAAAACATCAGCCAGGAAGCATAGGAACTGAGAAGAGGTCTGTGGTCACCACCTGCAGAACCACTCCTTTATTGGGGGTGTCTTGCTAATTGCCAATAATTTCCACCTGTTGTCTATTCCATTTGCACAACAGCATGTGAAATTTATTGTCAATCAGTGTTGCTTCCTAAGTGGACAGTTTGATTTCACAGAAGTGTGATTGACTTGGAGTTACATTGTGTTGTTTAAGTGTTCCCTTTATTTTTTGGAGCAGTGTATATATTTTAAATGATTGATCCTATGTGGCTAAATTATAGGCCTTCTCATGTTGTAGTAGGCAATTCTGAATTATTTAATTTATAATTGAACAGATAGCAGTGATTATATAACTGGCAAATGTATTTAAATTCATCAGGGGTGCTGCAGTTCCTTCAGAACCCTTCGCAGAACCCTGATGAAGTGCAACCCTGGAAAGATGAGAGTTGCAGACTCATGTCTATCAGAGCAGAGAGGGATCATAGAAAGTGAATCTCATTCTAGTTATGTGAGAGATACTGGCGCGCTTCTCACACAGCCACCCGTTGGTCTCAAACATAGGTTACCATGTTGCGCAAACCATAAACCCTGGCCTGCCCAAACCGAATGAACTCTTAGAATATCAGGCCTGGGATGAAAATGGACTTTTTCACATGACTTTTTTTGTGGGGGCAGGATAATTAACGAATTGTCAACTCGAATGATCTTTGATCGCTTTTGTTAGAATTTTTACATTGCAAAATGAGAAACAAATGTTATGCCAGGAGAGGTACCGGATCCGGTCAAATAGGTTCAGTAACAAAACCATCCAAAATGGAGAAGTGCCGGATCATGTTCTGGCAGGATCCGACTCAAATTAAGCACTGGCACTAACTCTTTTGACTCATCACATATGCTGCAGCTACTGTTTATTATCTATCCTGCCGCCTAGTCACTTTATTCCGACCTATATGTACACTCAGTATCTACCTCAACTACTTCGTACCTCTGCACATCGACTCGGTAACGGTACCCCGTGTATATAGCCAAGTTATCGTTACTCATTGTGTATTTATTCCTTGTGTTATTATTTTTCTATTATTTCTCATTTTTGTCTCTCTACATTGTTGAGAAGGGACCATAAGCATTTCACTGTTAGTCTACACCTATTGTTTACATAGCATGTAACACATAATATGTGATTGGATTTGATTTGATTGAAATGCACTCATGACTCCATTATTATGTGCACCAAAATTACGATCTGCTTCTCCGAATTGCTAGTGAAACCTAACACTGTAAGATTGTCTTTTATAATTTAGCCACTGTAGTCATGTTGGCAATAGAACAAGCTATCAAATTATGGCCACCTGACCCAGACAGTGATTTATATTGGACCGTTTTTGGATTTTGTAAACAACAGCAGTAATTGTGTTAAGACAGGGATGCAGGGTTGTGTTCCAAAGAAAACAACTACAAGTGTGCTTGCTCTAGCGGCACAGCTAGGAGAGAGAGAGAAAAATAAAAGCACCTTATAGCTGTAGACTCTTCTTTGAGTCATAAAAGTGCATTGAAATTACTTAGGAACTGTGCACACGTTGGAGAGGTGTGTGGCACCTTGGAAACACCAGTTAGATCTCTCACTTAAACCCTTCAAATGTTTTGGTCTGATGTTGCACCTATCCCAAATGTTAAAAAAATATTTTTTATCATATTAGTGAATGTATCCAGAGTATTTTCAGATTTCTTTATCAACAAATGCAGCGAAAAGTACAGTAAATGTAAAATGCACATAAAATCAAAAACAGTGTAGTGTTTGGATTCAGTATTGTGTCAGGTGAACTGTTGTGTCCTCACCTTTAGTCTAATAATTTCCCCGTAATCTATGTTTGTTCCCATTTAATTGCTACCATGATTGTGCATATGTTTTCCATATTTCTTCTGTAAGAAACATTTCGATTTAGCCCTATCCATATAGGCCAATTCCCAAGAGTCTAAGGGGTTCAGGTTTGGGATAGGGTACAATTTTTTTTTTTTTAAAGTGTCCAGTATTGGGATTGAATAAGCGACCCTCGGAGCCGGAGCTTGCGGTTTGGGATAACGTTAAAACAAATTAACTCCATGGTTAAGTTTAATTATTTATTCAGAATGATTAAATTAAGAGTTAAAAACATGCTCTGGTTGTCACGTCCTGACCAGTAAAAGGGGTTGTTTGTCATTGTAGTTTGGTCAGGGCGTGGCTGGGGGTGCTTGTTTTGTGTGTTTCTGTGTTTTTGGTTTAGGTTCTATATTTTCTATTTCTATGTGTATAGCTAGTTTTCTATTTCAATGTTGGGTTTTGGCAATGACCTCCAATTAGAGGCAGCTGGTTGTCGTTGTATCTAATTGGAGGCCATATTTAGTTGGGTTTGTTTTCACTTGTGTTTTGTGGGTGGTTATTTTCTGTATAGCCTGGGAGCCTTATGGAACTGTTTTTCGTCGTTTGTTTTTGTTTAAGTGTTTTCTTTAAATAAATTAAGAAGATGAGCACTTTACCCGCTGCGCCTTGGTCCAATCCTTACGATGCCCATGACACCGGTACTTTGTCGACTAAGAACTTATTTTTTAAACCTCCCACTTTGGGCTGGATGTGTCAATATGTAGTTCATACATATATAATCCATGAGCAGAATTACTGTTTTACCTCAATTAGCCACGAAATCCTGAGTTTGAAAGCGACAGTTTTCTTGAAGCTGTGCCGTGTCATTTTCCCTACATTTACCCCACGTGAGCAGCCCCCTAGCAATTTGATTTCTAGCCAATGAGCTTCAGCCCCTCACATTTGAGTGACAGCTAGCAAGAGCCCTGCCCAGTATTATCCAATGAGGTTGCAGGGTTGGTCCAATGGCTCAGTGGACACAGCAGAGAGAGAGAGAGAGAGAGAGAGCAATGACGTGGTGCACATATTTGCATATTTGGTGTAGTACGCAATTTTCGAGGACTGCTTTTGGCTCGTGAGTAATACTTTCAGAACTACTTGCTAAAAAGTATACAAAAGTACTGGAGAATCTCTTTAAGGTTTGGGATAGGGTAAACAAAATATATAATAAAAAACAAGTGTCTAGCACTGCGATTGAACACACGACCCTTAGAGCCAAAGCTCGTGGCTTACGCCATCCCCATCAACAACACCCTAGCAAAACCAAAGCAACTTGATGTTAATAATGCTCACCATTGCCCCTAAGGCATCTCCCGACGTCCTCGGGACATGTATAGACCTCCAATTTCGAATTGAATCTTGAGCAACCTGGTTGTATAAATGGGGTGAAAAGGAGACTGGAGTGTGTATATATACATCTTTTAATGTCATGTATTTAAGAGCACTTAAAGAGATTCTCTGGTACTTTTGTGCACTTTTTAACAAGTTGTTCTGAAAGTAGTGCTCGCGAGCCAAAAGTGGTCCCCAAAAATTGTGTACTCACATATGTTCAGATCTGTGCACCACGTCATTACTCTCTATCTCTCTCTGCTGAGTGTGCGTCTTGCTCGCTGTCACTCATATGGCGATGGGCTGAAGCTCATTGGCTGGAAATCGAATTGCTAGGGGCCTATTACACGAGGGGGAAAATGCTTCCAGTCCACAGTCACTATCAAATGACAGATTTCATTTTAATTGAGGTAAAACAGTAATTCTGCTCATTGATTATGCATGAACTACATATTGATACATCCAGCCCAAAGCGAGGGTTTAAAAACGACTTGCTAGTCGCCAAAGTTCCCAGAGTATGTATTCAAGAGCAATAACATATACAGTGTATTCATATGCAAAGTATTTAGACCCCTTCATTATTTAAAAATGTTGTTACGTTACAGCCTTATTCTAAAATGGATTAATAAAAAAAAACAAATCAATCTACATAGTTTTTTAGAATTGTTTGCAGAAATACCTTATTTACATACTGTAAGTATTCAGACCCTTTGCTATGAGACTCAGAATTGAGCTCAGGTGCATTCTGTTTCCATTGATCATCCTTCAGATGTTTCTACATCTTCATTGGCGTCCACCTGTGGTAAATTCAATTGATTGGACATGATTTGGAAAGGTACACACACCTGTCTATTTAAGGTCGCACAGTTGACAGTGCATGTCAGAGCAAAAACCAAGCCATGAGGTTGAAGGAATTGTCCGTAGAGCTCCGAGACAGGATTGTGTTGAGGCACAGATCTGGGGAAGGGTTTGAAGGTCCCCAAGAACACAGTGGCCTCTATCATTCTTAAATGGAAGAAGTTAGGAACCACCAAGATTCTTCCTAGAGCTGGCTGCCTGAGCAATCGGCAGAAAAGGGCCTTGGTCAGGGAGGTAACCAAGAACCCGATGGTGACTCTGACAGAGCTCCAGAGTTCCTCTGTGGAGATGGGAGAAACTTCCAGAAGGACAACCATCTCTGCAGCACACCACCAATCAGAAACCAGACACCACTCATCCTCTGTCCAATACCATCCCTATGGTGAAGCATGGTGGTGGCAGCATTATGCTGTGGGGATGTTTTTCAGCGACAGGGACTGGGAGACTAGTCAGGATCTAGGAAAAGATGAACACAGCAAAGCACAGAGAGATCCTTGATGAAAACCTGCTCCAGAGCGCTTCCAGTCTGATGCGTGTAGAATATCCACATCTCAGTAAATCGTTTGCGAGCTGATGTTTGATGGCCCGAATGTCTGGCGAATATCGAAACTCAAGCCAATTTTACCACGTTTTTTTCAACAAGTTTTTCGCTTTCAACGTTTTTATCTGCTCTACCATGCACCTGTCGGGTAAGGTTGAACGCCGCCTCTCCTCCTCAGCCTCCCAAAAAAAGCTTCTCCCAAGCGGGTGTGACACCTACTCCCGTTGCCTGTTGCAATGCTGATCCCACCTGGCAATCTGTTCCCTGGCCTGTCTCCCCCTGTCTGGTACAGGTACCCCCACCACATCATTCCCCCCTCTCTCCCAAGCTTTTGCTCGTCTCCAGCACACACGCACATACACACACACCGCAGACTTTAGACTGACTTGTGACCTGTGGCTGCTTCACGTGATGTATTGTTGTCGCTATCTTATTGCTCTTTGTGCTCTTGTCTGTGTCCAATAATGTTTGTACCATGTTTTGTGCTGCTACCATGTTGTGCTGCTGCCATGTTGTGTTGCTACCGTGTTGTTGTCATGTATTGCTACCATGCTGTGTTGTCATGTACTGGTGCCATGATGTGTTGTTGTCTTCAGGTCTCTCTTTATGTAGTGTTGTGGTGTCTCTCTTGTCGTGATGTGTGTTTTGTCCTATATTTTTCATTTTTAATCCCAGCCCCCGTCCCCGCAGGAGGCCTTTTGCCTTTTGGTAGGCTGTCATTGTAAATAAGAATTTGTTCTTAACTGACTTACAGTGAGGGAAAAAAGTATTTGATCCCCTGCTGATTTTGTACATTTGCCCACTGACAAAGAAATGATCAGTCTATAATTTTAATGGCAGGTTTATTTGAACAGTGAGAGACAGAATAACAACAAATAAATCCAGAAAAATGCATGTCAAAAATGTTATAAATTGATTTGCATTTTAATGAGGGAAATAAGTATTTGACCCCCTCTCAATCAGAAAGATTTCTGGCTACCAGGTGTCTTTTATACAGGTAACAAGCTGAGATTAGGAGCACACTCTTAAAGGGAGTGCTCCTAATCTCAGTTTGTTACCTGTATAAAAGACACCTGTCCACAGAAGCAATCAATCAATCAGATTCCAAACTCTCCACCATGGCCAAGACCAAAGAGCTCTCTAATGATGTCAGGGACAAGATTGTAGACCTACACAAGGCTGGAATGGGCTACAAAGACCATTGCCAAGCAGCTTGGTGAGAAGGTGACAACAGTTGGTGCGATTATTCGCAAATGGAAGAAACACAAAGAACTGTCAATCTCCCTTGGCCTGGGGTTCCATGCAAGATCTCACCTCGTGGAGTTGAAATGATTATGGGAATGGTGAGGAATCAGCCCAGAACGACACGGGAGGATCTTGTCAATGATCTCAAGGCAGCTGGGACCATAGTCACCAAGAAAACAATTGGTAACACACTACGCCGTGAAGGACTGAAATCCTGCAGCGCCCGCAAGGTCCCCCTGCTCAAGAAAGCACATATACATGCCCGTCTGAAGTTTGCCAATGAACATCTGAATGATTCAGAGGACAACTGGGTGAAAGTGTTGTGGTCAGATGAGACCAAAATTGAGCTTTTTGGCATCAACTCAACTCGCCGTGTTTGGAGGAGGAAGAATGCTGCCTATGACCCCAAGAATACCATCCCCACCGTCAAACATGGAGGTGGAAACATTATGCTTTAGGGGTGTTTTTCTGCTAAGGGGACAGGACAACTTCACCGCATCAAAGGGACGATGGACGGGGCCATGTACCGTCAAATCTTGGGTGAGAACCTCCTTCCCTCAGCCAGGGCATTGAAAATGGGTCGTGGATGGGTATTCCAGCATGACAATGACCCAAAACACACGGCCAAGGCAACAAAGGAGTGGCTCAAGAAGAAGCACATTAAGGTCCTGGAGTGGCCTAGCCAGTCTCCAGACCTTAATTAATCCCATAGAAAATCTGTGGGAGCTGAAGGAGCTGAAGGTTCGAGTTGCCAAACATCAGCCTCGAAACCTTAATGACTTGGAGAAGATCTGCAAAGAGGAGTGGGACAAAATCCCTCCTGAGATGTGTGCAAACCTGGTGGCCAACTACAAGAAACGTCTGACCTCTGTGATTGCCAACAAGGGTTTTGCCACCAAGTACTAAGTCATGTTTTGCAGAGGGGTCAAATACTTATTTCCCTCATTAAAATGCAAATCATTTTATAACATTTTTGACATGCGTTTTTCTGGATTTGTTTTTGTTATTCTGTCTCTCACTGTTCAAATAAACCTACCATTAAAATTATAGACTGATCATTTCTTTGTCAGTGGGCAAACGTACAAAATCAGCGGGGGATCAAATACTTTTTTCCCTCACTGTACCTAGTTAACTAAAGGTTAAATAAAAATAAAAAGACCTCAGACTGGGGTGAAAGTTCACCTTCCAACAGGACAACAACCCTAAGCACACAGCGAAGACAATGCAGGAGTGGCTTCGGGACAAGTCTCTGAATGTCCTTGAGTGGCCCAGCCAGAGCCCAGACTTAAACCCAATCGAACATCTCTGGAAAGACCTGAAAATAGTTGTGCAGCGACGCTCCTCATCCAACCTGACAGAGCTTGAGAGGATCTTTAGAGAAGAATAGGAAAATCTCCCAAACTCCCAAAGGTTCTTCAACAAAGTATTGAGTAAATGGTATGAATAATTATGTAAATGTTATATTTCATTTATTTTTTGCAAAAATGTCTACAAACCTGTTTTTGCTTTGTCGTTATGGTGTATTGTGTATAGATTGATGAGGGGGGAAAACAATGTAATAAATGTTAGAAATAAGGCTGTAACGTAACAAAATGTGGAAAATGCACCGTATGACTCATTAATTGTGGTACGGTAGGGTAGCCTAGTGGTTAGAGTGTTGGATTTGTAACTGGAAGGTTGCAAAATCGAACCCCCGAGGTAGGTAAAAATCTGTCATTCTGCCCCTGAACAAGGTAGTTAACCCACTGTTTCTAGGCTGTCATTGTAAATAACAATTTCTTCTTAACTGACTTGGTCTAGTTAAATAAAGGTAAAAGAAAAAAATTGTTCACTACACATTGCAGCTGAAATTAAACTATTACAATTTTTCTGTCAATAGATTGACATCTAAATTAAATATGCTTCATCCTGTGCACCCACAGGGAGAAAATTAACAAAAGAGAAACCATATTTAATATAAGTATAAACTTAAACAAGGTATATTGGTTATTTGGCAAACTGCAATTAAGTTGTGGAAGAAACAACAAAAACGTAGCCTAATTTTTACAAGAAAGGACTTCTAACAGCGGTCAAAACGGCTAGCCGATTGAACCAGCCAAAAGGAGCCTAGTTCAGAGCAGAGCCAGCGGGTGAGTTTATTTCAACAGCAGCCAGAATCAAATGATCAGAAGCTCCTTTTCTTCTCTAACACTTCGCAATCAGGAGAAGGGGGTCCATTTCTGGTCTTTGTGTAACGATACAGCCAGACGTTGTGGTCTAATCTAGTAACGTCAGTCTTAACCTCATTATTAGTATACAAAGCAGGCTGCTTTCCTGTGCTTTCTATACCCTTTGTGCCATTGGTTTATGTTTTGGTGAGATACAGGGGGAAAAGCCCAAGTCTCCTACAGGGGTGGAGTATTAACTTATGAAACAGTCCCTCTGGGAGCTTTGGGGTTCAACAGAGGAGGTTGTCAACTTTCCTCAGGCTCTTTTTTGTGTTTCTAATTCACATTGATATTGCGTAAAACAAATACATACTCCACAGTGACTGCCTATTGACACTGTAAGTAACCCATGACATATTTCATACCATATTCAGGATTACTATGAGTAAATGTTCACAGTCATTAATGATTTTATCTCTTTTCATAATAATCTACTTGGATAATGATGATTTAAATTGGCGTAAATTTGTATTAGGCCACTCGCATAAAAAAAATATGTAGAGGAATGCTTTCTTGTCACTACAGCTGTACGTAAAACATTTTGACGTAATACATCTGGTTAATTCAAAAAGGAAGTAATGGCAACAGTAAGAGGCCTACTCAAAAACACCCAATTAAGATTCATTGGCAATAGCAAACCAATCACAAATGTACAAATATGTGCCTCCAGCTTCACTTCAGATTACTGCAAGGATAAGCAAACAAAAATGACTCGGGTAGGAGAGCAGACATCCCAAGGGCTGCAGACCTCAGGACAGCAGTCCAGGAAAAGAGAAGAGAACAGAGAGAGGAGGAAGGCATAACCTCTCCCAGACAGGCCAATTTGGCCAAAGGATTAACCAAACAGCGGCAACTGATAAAGATCAGGAAACAAGAACCATATGCTCAAAGGGAGGTGCACTAAGGTGCTTATTTGGTTTTGCTAAATTGATGGCGTCTAATTGATAATACCATTACATCATGGGAGGGGCACAGGGGAGGGCAGGAGGGAACACAGAGGAATGTTGCCAATCAATCCCCTTGGAATACCACAGATGCTGGGCCCAGTCCACCCTCAGAAAAAGATTTGTCCTGCTAACCAAGATTTGTCCTGCTAACCAAGAGCAGACCTGCCAGCCTATTGTGTTCATGACACTCCATCCCATTCCCTTTCTCCTCTAAGTTGGGTGTGAAACAGCCTCAGTTGCAATCTGACACTTCAGACTAACTGATATCTCCTATATCGCTAAAAACATTTTACTGAGTTATAAACCTTCATCTAAAATGTTTTATTTACTGTATATGCTAGGACTTCAAATCATTGTAAATATTGGTTGATGATTGGTTGATGATTATTACACCTAGGTTATTCATCAAACATGATATTTCTGTGCACAATTTCTCCTAATTTGGTCAGTTTAGTAGTGCTCAGACCAAGTTCAGTTCTATAGTGTATGGATTGGATGCTGCTCCTGCAGCAGAACGCTGTAAAGCGCCCATAGCTGAGCGAAATAGAGAATGGTGGCCAGTTCGCTGAAGCCGTGATTTAGATGACAGCTAGGGCTTTAGAAAAGGCAAACAAGTTCATTACACTTCTACATACTTCCCTATCACTCCCCGAGGACCGGTCAATGAAGACAGTGAAGAAATGAGCAGGCCCTGTCCTCTTCTCCAAAACCTATTAGTGGAGGCCCAGGGGTAAGAATGCCATTTACAATCCTCACACCCTTGACCTCCTCTCAAAAGGGTCAGCTTTTTCTTTCAACTTCATTTAAAGATTTGTATTAATTTGTGTTCCCCAAAGCGCAACTTTGATGCTTCTTCTCTGACAAACAGATGAGGAATGGAAAATGGTGTGTGTGAATGTGCGTGTGTGAGTGTGTGCGTGCATTGATGTGTGTGTGTGTGTGTGTGTGTGTGTGTGTGTGTGTGTGTGTGTGTGTGTGTGTGTGTGTGTGTGTGTGTGTGTGTGTGTGTGTGTGCGTGTTGGTTGGGGGGGGGGTTAGTTGGATGCTTGGTTGGATGGATGGCGAATGATTACAAATGTCCCCGTTCTAGCATAATTGGATCAAGCTGACTCACGGATTATTGAACAAGATGTTGCTTGTCTCAATGCAGATAGATTAACAATTAAATTTGTTTGGTAATTCGGCAGAATATACCTCGAACAGAAAATAAGGCGCATTAACATGAATAAATTAACATTCTTCCCACAGGGAATATCATTAACAGTGAATTTCATCTTATTGCCTCCCCCTAAGACTTGGCACCACATTTCATATTTCAAAGAGGAGAAAAATATCTAATACTCTTTTACAATGTCTTCTCTGTCAAAGTTTGTGTATTTGCATAGAGGTAATCAATTTCACAGTGCGTGCTCTGGATAACATATCCTCTTAATTGCAAGCTAAACATCCCAATGAAAGGTAGTGGGGTCACTAATATAAAATGTAAAATGTGAGCTACTTGCATTCATATAAGAATATAATTGATATGTTATTCTTGATTTATGCATGAAGGATCAACTTAGCACTGAATGAGTGACCCTGAAAGTAATTATCTTAGTCTGCCTGTCTGACAGTCTCGAACCAAAAAACTGGGGTTGCCTTCCATGTTGATAAAACCAGTCATCTTGACAGAGAAAATGAGCCAGCTCAGATAAATACCATACCAAGACATAAGTTTGATTTGTGTGTGAAGAACCAGAGTAATAGAAGTCAGCTCTCTCGCGGAGGCTAACCTGCACATAAAGAGCATGTTCTCATAAAAATCAACTGGCAAGCCAGTAAACTAGTGCAGAGCCTCCCAAAATAACTTTCCATTGCACTGTATCACCCACTGGCCAAAGATAAAGCCTCTGTCTCTGCACAGCCTTGCCTGCAGTTGGCGTATTACTTTGACACAGGAAAATCATTTGTCAAAACCGTATTTTAAAGCACCATGAATGTCATCCTGTGCTGTCGCTCTTAATTGAAATGTAGTTGGCGAGTGGGGGCAATAATGGGCACACATGGCTGGTGTCGGCAGAATGGTTTATGGTGATGGTGACCACACCTGTTTTATATTAGCATCCTCCCTACTGTATACTTTACATTCCACATGTCCCTTTTTACTTTGATTTATCCAAAGAGAGGTTAGCAGGAGATAAAACGTATGTTTTATGTTTAATCATATTGCTGATTTTCCGATAGCTCGCACTAAATAAATAAATATCTATATTTTACAAATGATATTTGCTCAATGTCATTTCTAAGACAACTGTGAGCATTGCAATAATATCCTGATAATGATTTACGGGCAGCCTCTCGAGATTTGTCATCTGCAAATGATTCAAACTCAGGAATAAGCCATTTCACGTGACTAAGATCGTCAGAGGTACATTTAATCCATGGAGGCTGGGTTGGAAGTCCAACAGCTGCGCCACAGGTAATAATTGACTTGGTCTGTGCTCATCTTTAGTGAAGTTATCTGTCATTCCGATGGCTCAATTCAATCTTTGTTAATCACCAACCTTAAATATCGCAATGGAAAATTCTCAACCTGTGTAGCCTATACTCTCCAAATACAACATGGAACATGGTTTCTCTTGATGTTCTGATCTGAGATGAGCTTTTCCAAATGAACAGCAAATTAAGTGCATTCTAGATTACGCGGAATGAAACAATTCTCACCATCTGTGCACACAATCTCTCTCTCTCTCTCTCTCTCTCTCTCTCTCTCTCTCTCTCTCTCTCTCTCTCTCTCTCTCTCTCTCTCTCTCTCTCTCTCTCTCTCTCTCTCTCTCTCTCTCTCTCTCTCTCTCTCTCTCTCTCTCTCTCTCTCTCTCTCTCTCTCTCTCTCTCTCTCTCTCTCTCTCTCTCTCTCTCTCTCTCTCTCTCTCTCTCTCTCTCTCTCTCTTCAGACACAGGAAGTTAATATGAGAAAGGGGTTGATCGCCCATCCCCCCTCCGTCAACCTTGCCACAACCCTGGGCTCCTGAACTCACTTGTTCATTTTAGACCTGATAATAAACCAACATCTGCAGAACTTACAAGTGCTTTACCAGAGTTAATTGAGTAAATTGAAGCAAGCTGCAGTGCAGTGGTGATCTATGATCCCCGGTTGAGGGCCCAGAAGGGAGACAACAGATTTACTGCAAGGACAGTGGGCGGCCTTTTGTTCAGGCCCTGGTTCATGGGAAGTTTGAGGTCAGTCGGGATTAAAATATCTCCAGGAACAAATGAAGTAATTTGAGTGTAATATAAGGAGCCCTGTGCCAGTTTCTACCACGGATTCCAGGTGTGATTTATTTGATTTTGAGCCCCATGTCCCTTTTTGATCTTTCCCCCCCTCATCCTATTATTTAGGATTTATAGATAAGAGGAAGATTGGCCCTTATTAACTGTCCCTTTAGTTCTGGTTGACATAACCGAAAGAGAGGGAGTCGTGCATTATCAACACAAACAAGTACCAAGAAGGGAAAAGTCAGGCAGCCTCCACTTCGGGGGATGCCGCTACTAGTGCCTCTAACTTTCGCTTTAAGAGTCTCAGTGAGATTGCAGTTCTTAGTTGTTCTAAACTACGTACAGGGTCATAACTAGGCACATTGGGGACTGGGGTTGTGGGAGGACTGAGCCAGCTGGCCATGGTGGAGGTGATCCTATCGTGTGGTGATTGCGTTAAATTGAGAGCTCAGAGGAACCACTCAAGAATCCTGGTAAAATGTAAATGTGGAGATGTGATTGACAATGATAGGGCAAAAAACCCTGTGTGTGCTGGAAGAACCGGTGTGAACAGATACTCCTCAAAATGCAACTGCTTATTTTCTCTCCTTAGCCCATATTTACATTTTGGACATGAATTAACCCTTGCCTGTTTTTAAAGACATATCAGGAGTTTAGTGTGTCTAAATTATGTTGGAACTCAGACAATCTTTGTCAAAAGTTTGCCTGCTGACAGTACTTAGCACCTCTGAACAGTGTCGGCAGTCAATCTCGTTTATGTTCACAATGCAAAGACCTTGATGTCGTCCGCGACTCAGCCTTGTTAAAATACTCCAAACCAGAAGGTGGCAGTAGCGTTGTTTGGCAATGTGTTGCTTTATGGTCTAGTCAATGTTAGCTATCTAGCTAGCTGAGCTAATGTTGCTATTGTTGTAGAAAGCTCTTGTTTGTGCTAGCCAGATGGCCACAGCGATATAACTAGCTAGCAAGATGACAGAGAAACTATTTCATTCACTCTCCATAATCGCATACAGCCCATAGATACATTTTCTCTGTTAGTGAGCAAGATTGAGCTAGCATAATAGTGAAAACTTTAAACTTCCCTTTCAAGTATTTAAATCTCCCTTTCATACATATTTACATTTTCTCTATAATGTAGACTAACAAGGTGGAGATTTATGAGATTTACAGACTAACAACATGAAACATGGAAAAATAGATTAAACTGAGTGTTTATATTTATTTAGCTTTGCACCATTGTTTTCCCACCAAAGAAATTATGACACTTCCTGAATGTGGTGTCACTGGGTGCGTTAGTAAATTCACTCTGGAGTGCCAGAGTGCGCTCAGAGTGTGCTCTGAGCGTTTGTAAATTCAGAGCGTTGTCAGATTTTCCGTTCATAAATTCAAAGCGTTTCGCTCTCGGGGCGTTCAGAGCGCACATTGGATGCTCTGGCCGAGGAGTAGGGTTGATCCGAGCTTTCTGACCACACAATGGCTGTCAAACACCCAAGCTAACTGGCTAAGTTTGGCTAGCTTGCTAGCTAATTCCAGACATAAATGAAAGAACACCTCACTCTGACCATTTTACTCATCCTAGCAGAGCTGGTTAGGCTGTTTTCATGTTTTCCAAATTGTTGGTGACTGTAACTGTGCTGCTGGCAACTTTTTAAATACGCTTTTTTGCCGACGTTTACTGACACCGGCCATATTCAATGGGTGTTGAGCATTTGTAAATTCATCAGTTATTCTGCGCTCTGGCATACTCAGACGAGAGTGCTCTGAAATCGGAGTAGATAGCCAGAGCGAATTTACGAATTTTACCATTGTAGGAAGGGGTTGTTTTCTTAAATGGAGAATTACAACAAACTAACAGGGTGGAAAATTAAATAATAACAATTAAAAAACATTGATGAGAGAGAATTTAACTAGGACTATTTTTTTTATTTAACTAGGCAAGTCAGGTAAAAACGATTTCTTATTTACAATGACGGCCTACCTAGGCCAATTGTGCACCGCCCTATAGTACTCCCAATCACAGCCAGATGTGATGCAGCCTGGATTTGAACCAGAAACTGCAGTGACCCCTCTTGCACTGAGATGCAGTGCCTTAGGCCACTGCGCCACTCGGGAGCCCACTATAAAGTCATAAAGAAAGATCTTAAATATTGTATTATTTTGTGGCTTATATTTCTTCATGAATAACATCCGGGGACATGGCAAAAACACTTACATCCACTGACAAAAAGTTAAGGTAAAGGATACCTGACCTTGTATTTAAAGCCTTTTGGAATCCACATTTTACACTAAATAAGAAGAGATATTTCCTGGGGACAGAAAAATCACTGCACAGTAGGAATGTTAAGGCAAGGGCTGATTTAAAGGTTTTACTGCTAACCTACAAAGCATTACATGGGCTTGCTCCTACCTATCTTTCCGATTTGGTCCTGCCATACATACCTACACGTACGCTACGGTCACAAGACGCAGGCCTCCTAATTGTCCCTAGAATTTCTAAGCAAACGGCTGGAGGTAGGGCTTTCTCCTATAGAGCTCCATTTTTATGGAATGGTCTGCCTACCCATGTGAGAGACGCAGACTCAGTCTCAATCTTTAAGTCTTTACTGAAGACTTATCTCTTCAGTAGGTCCTATGATTAAGTATAGTCTGGCCCAGGAGTGTGAAGGTGAACGGAAAAGCTGGAGCAACGAACCGCCCTTGCTGTCTCTGCCTTGCCGGTTCCCCTCTCTCCACTGGGATTCTCTGCCTCTAACCCTATTACAGGGGCTGAGTCACTGGCTTACTGGTGTTCTTCCATGCCGTCCATGCGAGGGGTGCGTCACTTGAGTGGGTTGAGTCACTGACGTGGTCTTCCTGTCTGGGTTGGCACCCCCCCCCCCCCTTGGGTTGTGCCGTGGCGGAGATCTTTGTGGGCTATACTCGGCCCTGTCTTAGTTGGTGGTTGGAGACATCCCTCTAGTGGTGTGGTGGTTGGAGACATCCCTCTAGTGGTGTGGGGGCTGTGCTATGGCAAAGTGGGTAGGGTTATATCCTGCCTGTTTGGCCCTGTCCGGGGGTATCATCGGATGGGGCCACAGTGTCTTCTGATCCCTCCTGTCTCAGCCTCCAGTATTTATGCTGCAGTAGTTTATGTGTCGGGGGGCTAGGGTCAGTCTGTTACATCTGGAGTATTTCTCTTGTCTTATCCGGTGTCCTGTGTGAATTTAAATATGCTCTCTCTAATTCTCTCTTTCTCTCTTTCTTTCTTTCTCTCGGAGGACCTGAGCCATAGGACCATGCCTCAGGACTACCTGGCATGATGACTCCTTGCTGTCCCCAGTCCACCTGGCCATGCTGCTGCTCCAGTTTCAACTGTTCTGCCTGCGGCTATGGAACCCTGACCTGTTCACCGGACGTGCTTGTTGCACCCTCGACAACTACTATGATTATTATTATTTTGACCATGCTGGTCAAATATGAACATTTTAACATCTTGACCATGTTCTGTTTTATATCCACCCGGCAAAGCCAGAAGAGGACTGGCCACCCCTCATAGCCTGGTTCCTCTCTAGGTTTCTTCCTAGGTTTTTGGCCTTTCTAGGGAGTTTTTCCTATGGAGTTTTTCCTAGCCACCGTGCTTCTTTCACATGCATTGCTTGCTGTTTGGGGTTTTAGGCTGGGTTTCTGTACAGCACTTTGAGATATCAGCTGATGTACGAAGGGCTATATAAATGAATTTGATTTGATTTGATTTGAATGTCCCAGCTGGCTAACGTTAGCTAAATGGTTAGCATGATTCGCTAGCTAGCTGTTCTGCTAGCTAGCTGTTGTGTTAGCTAGGTAAAGTAAAAATAGTGCATTGACTCTCGGCAGCTAGCTACAGCTGATTCATGGAAACAAATCCATGATTTAATTATAATCTTAGTAGCCAAATATCTAGCTTGGTAAAGCATTTAGTGTTGTGTGCATTGTGCTGCACTTACCACCCCATCCATGTGTGTGACAGCTTTGCTCAGTTAGCAAGCAAATGTTAGCTAACTAATAAGCTAGTGCACATTATCAAACCTTACCAAAAAAGCCTGCAAGCACAAAATTTCTCAGCTAGACGTAAAAGATGTAAAGACTTGCTTTCGAAAAAAAAAAGTTGTAGACTGATGCAGCTTTATTGTTTTATTTAGAACAATTTTGATGAAAAGGTGGTTTATTTCCCTTTTTCTTGTCACTCCTGTCGGCTCCTCCACGTGGAAGTTTGTGCTTTCTGATTAGCTCAAAGTCAAGTTGTCGGCTGCTGCAGAGCATTGCGATTCTACAAGTAGAAACGGCAGGTTCGTCGGTACCAGGTCGGTACGCAGTAGGTATGTCTGTTCTGGCAAGAGAAGTCTATCGTCCAGTCTATCGGCTGTCAAATTCTCGGTGTGTTTCATGCTTTACACACCTTCTGTGCATTTTGTTTCTACTTAAAGGGAAAATCTGCAGTTCAAACTATAACAAAGCGGATTACCCCTCAACTGTTTTGGTAATCGACTGAGGGATTGAGCTGAAGAAATGAAACCACTCTCAAATTCATAGAAAATGTTATGAATGCAAGGACTGACCATCCAGGGTATCAAAAGTATAGTTTTGAAGCTGTACAGTGTTTGTTTACAATCACATTGTTTACAAACAATGGACTAAAACAAGCTTATATTTTAGGTTCTGATGGACTACGACAGTTGAACTAAGCTCATGAGGCATTTAAGTTATATTATTCAAGAATTAATGGGTACATACAGTACATCATTCATTCATTTAAAAGTACAAACAATGGATGTAGCAACGACAGTTTCTCCAAACATACAAATCATCTTTATGTTTCCTCTTTCTTGTCTAATGTCATAAAGTAGCCTCCTTGACATATGTATATGCAGTGTGCATTGGCATCTGCACCAAATGAAGACTACTCATTAAGTGGTGATATAGTAATGCTTGATTCATCCAAAATGAATGCAGCTCCTCTCCTTCCAAGGGTTAATGGAACACACACAGATAACAGAGAAAAGGAAAGACAAAAGCTTCATCCAGTACAGAATAATCAAATTACAATTATGATTGAATTACATTAATTACTTTCCCTCTTCCCCCTACACACACACACACACACACACACACACACACACAAAACCCCATCTGTCTAATAAGGGCAGACGCAAGCCCAAATTGAAGCGTATGCTATCATCATTGAAGATGATTAAACATTTATGTCAAATTTGGCTCTATTCCCAGCTCGACTTTACTTCCAGATCTTTGCATGTTTCTCGTCATTTAATGTGAAGGCACAAAAGGATCATTATCTTGCATCAAATGAAAGCCAGTGTAGGCTGCACCAATAAACTACTCCATGAGTGGCTGCTAAAGATAATTAACCATGTTGTGAAAACCAACATACCTCTGACTCTATACGCAGGGCCACACAAATGGAGAGAGAGAGAGAGAGAGAAAGAGAGAAAGAGAGAAAGGAGAGAGAGGGAGGGAGAGGGAAAAGAGAAAGGGAGGGGGGTGGAGAGGAGGAATAAATAGTGGGCCAAACTCGTTTTCCGCTTGATGGGTTAGCTGCAGAGAATGCGCCTCCACTAGGTGAATGATTAAGGGGGGAGAAACCTTTGCTACTCTGCCATTATGTACTTCAAAGGCAGGTTAAATGAAAAGCAAATGTGTTGCCCTGCTGCTCAAATACCTAAAATGTTTTAGCAGGTGCAAGCAATAAAGAGGTGGGCAGTGACAGCAGTGCAGTGGCTGCACCTTGCTTGGGAAAGCCTCCAGGACCCTCCTCTAGAGAGATTGCGAGTGAACCAGGGAAGGGAAATGTTTACGGGTGTCCTGTGACTTCCACGTTTCTGTTCAATGTTCTCACCACTCTGACTGACCTTTGGATAGACTCTGGTGAAAAGGCAGTTAAAGGACCAACGCAGCCATTTTTATCTCAATATCAAATCCTTTCTGGGTAAAAATTAAGTACTGTGATTGTTTTCAATTAAAATGGTCAAAAATAAACAAAAATAGCTTTCTTAGCAAAAAGCTATTTCTCAAGCAAGAATTTTGCTAGGACTGTCTGTGAGTGGGGAGGGAAAACTGAAAGCTAGCTGTCATTGGCGGAGAGGTTATGAACTCTCTATCTTATTGGTGTATTAACTCATTTACCACCTGGTGATGTCACCAGGCAGGCCAAAACTCCATCCCACCAAAGCAGGCAGAAATTTCAGGCAGTCTTCTCAAGCAGCGCTTACACTAAAAGAGCATTATCATCATTTTCACAATTTCAAAGTATTATTCTGACCGCATAGTGTGGAAACTGGAAATATATATAAAACACAGGAAAATCAAATTTTTGACTGCACTAAGCCTTGAAAAGGACATTCAGCAGTTATTTTATATTTTTTTACCTTTATTTAACTAGACCAAGTCAGTTAAGAACAAATTCTTATTACAATGACAGCCTAGAAACAGTGGGTTAACTGCCTTGTTCAGGGGCAGAACGACAGATTTTTACCTTGTCAGCTCGGGGATTCAATCTAGCACCCTTTTGGATACTGGCCCAACACTCTAACCGCTAGGCTACCTGACGCCCCGCTACCTAAATTGTTGTTAATGATATGTGCCCATTGATTCTTAAAGAATATAACTTATGAATGCTATATGAGCTTAATTCAACTGTCGTACCCCATCAGAACCCAAAATATAAGCTTGTTTTATTCCAATGTTTGTAAACAATTTTTTTTTTAAACAAATACTACAGCCTCAAAACAAGGTTAAAACAATAATTTTGATATCATGGATGGTTAATCCCTGCATCCATATCTCTGTCAATGAACTTGACAGTGGTTACATTTCTTTTACCCCATCCCTCAGCCTTTTACCGAAACAGGGACGAGGAATCTCTGTTATCGCTGTTATTCTTACAAGGGGTGCCTTGTAAGTATTCGCTGACAAGTAGGTAAACCACCACTTCCCTCCGTATTAGTGGCCCAGCATCGTCCGGGTTTGGCCAGGGTAGGCCGTCATTGTAAATAAACATTTGTTCTTAACTGACTTGCCTAGTTAAATAAAACATTTTAAAATTTAAATCATTGGAAAACAAATTGACGATCTACGATTAAGACTATCCTACCAACGGGACCTTAAAAATCGTAATATCTTATGTTTCACCAAGACATAGCTGAACAACGACAAAGATAATATAGAGCTGGCTGGCTTCTCCGTGCATCGGCAGGACAGAGCAGCTACATCTGGTAAAATGAGAGGCGGGGGTGTGTGTCATTTGTCAATAATATCTAATATCTAATATTAATTAAGTATTGAGGTATTGCTCACCTGAGGTAGAATACCTCATGATAAGCAGTAGACCACACTATCTACCAAGAGAGTTCTCATCTATATTATTCGTAGCCGTCTACTTACCACCACAAACAGATGCTCACATACAAAGCTCTCCCTCACCCTCCATTTGGCAAATCTGACCATAATTATATTCTCCTGATTCCTGCTTACAAGCAAAAACTAAAGGAGGAAGTACCAGTGACTTGGTCAATACGGAAGTGGTCAGATGACGTGGATGCTAAGGTACAGTACTGTTTTGCTAGCACAGACTGAAATATGTTCCGGGATTTATCCAATAGCATTGAGGAGTATACCACCTCAGTCTTTGGCTTCATCAATAAGTGCAATGACGACGTCATCCCCACAGTGACCGTACGTACACTTCCCAACCAAAAGCCATGGATTACAGGCATCATCCACATCGAGCTAAAGGCTTGAGCTTCCGCTTTCAAGGGGCGGGACACTAATCTGGACGCTTATAAGAAATCCCGCTATGCCCTCAGACGAACCATCAAGCAGTTAAAGCGTCAATACAGGACTAAGATCGAATCCTACTACACCGGCTCTGACGCTCGTCAGATGTGGCAGGGCTTGAAAAATAGTACGGACTACAAAGGGAAACCCAGCCGCGAGCTGCCCAGTGACGCCTGGGCAGCTCGCGGATTGAGCTAAACGCCTGGGCAGCCTACCAGATTGAGCTAAATGCATTTTATGCTCGCTTTGAGGCAAGCAACACTGAAGCATGCATGAGAGCATTAGCTGTTCCGGATGACTGTGTGATCCCGCTCTCCATAGCCAATGTGAGAAAGACCTTTAAACAGGTCAACATTCACAAAGCTGCAGGGGCCAGATAGATTACCAGGACGTGTACTCAAAGCATGCATGGACCAAGTGGCAAGTGTCTTCACCTACATTTCAACCTCTCCCTGACTGAGTCTGTAACACCTACATGTTTCAAACAGTCCACCATAGTCCCTGTGCCCATGAAAGTGAAGGTAACCTGCCTAAATGATTACCGCCCCATAGCATTCATGTCGGTAGCCATGAAGTGCTTTGAAAGGCTGGTCATGGCTCACATCAACACCATTATGTCGGAAACCCTAGATCCACTTCAATTCGCATACCGCCCCAACATATCCACAGATGACGCAATCTCAATTGCACTCCACACTGCCCTTTCCCACCTTGACAAAAGGAACACCAATGTGAGAATGCTGTTCAAATCAAATCAAATGTTTTTGGTCACATACACATGGTTAGCAGTGTAGCGAAATGCTTTCAAGCATTCAACACCATAGTGCCCAGAAAGCTCATCACTAAACTAAGGACCTTAGGACGAAATACCTCCCTCTGCAACTGAATCCTGGACTTGCTAACGGACCACCCACAGGTGATAAGAGTAGGCAACAACTTTTCTGCCACGCTGCTCCTCAACACTGGGGCCCCTCAGGTGTCACACCCTGACCTGAGAGAGAGGGTTTGTTTCTCTATGTGGTTAGGTCAGGGTGTGGGGTGGGCAGACGTTACAGAAGATCCCACCACCAAAGGACCAAGCAGCGTGGGCCGATGGACTGGACATGAGAGGACATCCTGGATGGCAAAGGATCCTGGACGTGGGAGGAGATCCAGTGCGCAATCACAGCCCGGTGCGCTCGGTGCAAGCTCCTCACCGTTGCCGTGCTAGAGTTGGCCGTCAGCCAGGAAGAAGTGCGCCGGCTCAGCGTTCCTGGTCTCCAGTGCGTCTCTACGGCCCAGGTTATCCTGCGCCTGCTCTACGCACGGTACCCCCCGTTCACCAGCGCAGCACAGTCCGTCCTGTACCAGCGCCCCACCCTTGCTGGGCTACAGTGACCATCCAGCCAGGACGGGGTGTGCCAGCACTGAGCTCCAGACCTCCGGTGCGCCTCCACGGTGTGCCCTGTGCCTGCTCTGCGCACCCAGTCTCCTGTGAGTCTCCCCAGTCCGGTGAGACCGGTTCCAGCTCCACGTAGGAGGCCTCCAGCGATGCTCCCCAGTCTGGAGCCTCCAGCGACGCTCCCCAGTCCGGAGCCTCTAGCGACGCTCCCCAGTCCGGAGCCTATAGCGACGCTCCCCAGCCCGGAGCCTCCAGAGACGTTCCTCAGCCCGGAGCCTCCAGCGACGCTCCTCAGCCCGGAGCCTCCAGCGACGCTCCTCAGCCCGGAGCCTCCAGCGACGCTCTCCAGTCCGGAGCCTCCAGCGACGCTTTCCAGCCCCGAGTCTTCAGCGATGGTCTGCAGCCCCGAGTCTTCAGCGACGGTCTGCAGCCCCGAGTCTTCAGCAACGGTCTGCAGCCCCGAGTCTTCAGCGGCGGCCTGCAGCCCAGAGTCTTCAGCGGCGGCCTGCAGCCCAGAGTCTTCAGCGGCGCTTGGCAGTTCAGAGCCTCCGGCGCTGATCCACGGTCTGGTTCCTCCGGCGACACAGAAGCGGGGGGATCAGCGGGCGGTGTGGGAGCTACGCCCCGAATCAGAGCCGCCGCCAAGTATAGATGCCCACCCGGACCCTCCCCTATAGGTTCAGGTTTGCGGGGCGTAGCCCCCACACCGCCCGCTGATCCCCCCGCTTCTGTGTTGCCAGAGGAACCAGACCGTGGATCAGCGCCGGAGGCTGATGAACTGCCGACCGCCGCTGAAGACTCTGAGTCCGCACCTTTGGGGCGGTACTGTCACGCCCTGACTTGAGAGAGAGGGTTTGTTTCTCTATGTGGTTAGGTCAGGGTGTGGGGTGGGCATTCTGTTTTATTTTCTATGTTTTGGCCGGGTATGGTTTCCAATCAGAGGCAAGTGTCTATCGTTGTCTCTGATTGGAAGCCATACTTAGGCAGCCTTTTTTCCAACTGTGTTTGTGTGATCTTGTTTTTGTATTGCTGTTAGTAGCCTGCAAAACTTTTAGTTCGTTGTGTTGTTCATTGTTTTGTTTGTTGCCGGTTCACCGTTAAATAAAATATGATGAACCCAACCCACGCTGCGCCTTGGTCTACCTTTAACGACGGACGTTACATCAGGGGTGTGTGCTTAGTCCCCTCCTGTACTTCCTGTTCACCCACGACTATGTGGCCAAGCACGACTCCAACACCATCATTAACCCTTGTGTGGTGTTCATGTTTTTGTTATTCAGCCAATGTTTGTGGGTCTGATGGATCCACAACATTATTGGGTTTTTAAAACAATACAGCCATAACAATTTACGAAAAAATACTTAATACTTATATGTTGACTTATATCAATTACAAGCAATAAAGACAGCATACATGGTTAATATTATTTTAAATAAAATGTGTAAACAAAAATCTATCAAGACATGGGTAGAATAAATCATGTTTATCTTGAACAAATATAAATGTAGCAAGGTTTTCATTACTATTGATGTTTATTGCTTTGAACTGGACAAATTGGAAGGACACATTTTACATATGGTATTTTATGGAAATGATAAATGAGCCCCATTGAACACAAATTAAGGCCGGTCTACACACTACATGAGGGATAGAGGTTTACTGTGTATGTGTGTTGCAAATGTGTTTCTTGTACTTCTTGCATGTGTACTGTGTCTTCCTGTCCTTCTTTGGTCCACACACATCGCAGCGCTTCTTCTTGTTGCTACCGGCAGCAATCTAGAATGATGAAAACACTTTTACTAACAACTCACTCACTCACTCACTCACTCACTCACTCACTCACTCACTCACTCACTCACATACATAGTCACCCAAGGCCAAGGTAGGAGAGTCAGACACACACACACAAGCAACAACATCACTCACACTTAAATCCGGTATTGGAGTTATTGGTTCTGTGGGTCGGGCGGATGGGCGGATGTGGCACCAGCATCCTCCTCCTGAATCCTCCTCACGATGGGGAAGCTGGGGTCCTTGGGATATGTTGCCGCCTCTGGATTTTAGGTCTTACCAATGCCTTGCCCAGCTCCTCGAGAAACAGCTGTCTCCTCTGGAGCTTCCCTCTGTTCCAATCTGGGTTCAACGCCATCCAGATGACAAACGTGTTGTACACGGAGATGTCCAGGATGTTGAGGACTATCACAAGTGGCCAGTGTAGGGTTCTTCTTTTGCAGCTGTAGCCAGTCACCAGCTTGTCTAAATTGTCCACCCCTCCTTTTGTGGCATTGTAATCCATTATAATTTCAGTTTTTTGATGTTCCTGGCCACAGATTCTCCCATCCCTTTGCAGCGTACTCATGAGTACCACATTTTTTACTTTTTTTGGCACGTGGGACAATAAAGAGTTGTCGGCCATGAACACAAACTTAGAGGAATTGATGGGCCTGTCCCGTTTATTGAACAGCTGAGGTGGGAGCTCTGGCTTGTTTTTTTCGTACTGTTCCTACCATCATCAGCTTCGTCTTGTGGAGCTCCTGTCCCAGTTTGTGCAAAATAAAAAAGTTATTGCACGTCCAGGACAACCCGCATCCCTTTGTTCTTCTTAGTGGCTCCTCCATCTGGCTTCCTCGTATACACTTGCAAGTTCCACGCATATGATGAAGCAGCATCACAGTCAGCCCAGATCTTGATTCCATATTTTGTGGGTTTAGACAGTATGTACTGCTAGAAAGGGCAGCGGCCCCTAAATGGCATAAGCTGCTCTTCAACCATAACGTTGGGCCCAGGGTTGTAAAACAGGGGAAGGCGGTCCACCCACTTGTCCCACACTGACCTGATTGCAGCTAGCTTGTCTCTCTGCCGCCGAGCAGGTCTGGAGTCTAGGTTATTGAAGCGGATAATCCTGGACATAACGTGGAAGTTTTCCAGAGACATTGTTGTACGGAAAAGTTATCCGCCAGTTTCTGCATCCCACAGGGATTCTGTGGATTCCCCATTGGATCTGAAAACACCAGCAAGGATAAGCACCCCAAAGTATGCATGTAAATGAGTTTGGTCCATTTCCTTCCATCTCTCTCCAAAAACACACCTTCCCTCCAAATTAGTGCAGTCCAGAATGATTTTCTGGATGTTGTCTGAACAGTTTCTGAACAGTTCAAAAGAAGACTTTATGTCCTCACATGGGTAACCGCCATTCTCGTTAGACCTGATTGCATCCTTATCATATTGGCAGCAATGCGATGTGGCTCATTCCTTCGGCAAGAAGACCATTCAATTTCACAATTTTTTGGCATCCATATTTCTCCTCCTGCAGGCTGCTGATGAGCTGGTCCTGGGGCTGGCTGCTAACTGGCTGGTCCTGGGGCTGGCTGAGGGTTAATCTCATCCTCTTTTTCCCACTCACTGTCAGACTCCGAATTGACAGAGACATGATCCTCATATTTTGAAAATTCTTCTTCTTCCAAAGTGGAAGAGGCTCCTTCCACACTAGCTTCTCTCTGTGCAAAAATTATTTGTAAGGCCCTCTGAGAAGAGATTATTTTTGCCATACTGATTGATTGTGGTAAGGAGCCAAACATGCAAAGCTATTTATTTGTTGTGTCTCTCCCCCAATTTGCACATGGCTGGGGTAGAGTGTGGGAAAATACAGAATTTTTTACAATGTATCGAAAAAATGAACTGTAATTACATTGTGCAGGTTCCCGCAAGACATTGTGTAGTTTCACACACTTCAAAGGGTAAAGAGTGCGAGAAAAGCGGGACACGGGCAGACAGGCAGGGAGACAGACAGGTTCTTGGTTCTATGTTGAAACAGCAGGCCCAGGGAGGAGGAAGACAGAGTGAAGGCACACAGTAAACCTTTTTGTTTCATTTTTACTTGTTTTCACCTACACACACACTTTTCCACACTTTTATTTACCCTCAGGTCCAGTGGATCTGAACACCACACATGTAATATAAATGTGTAGGGGGTGCACAGTGTGCACTCAATGAAAATGTGTTATTTAACATGTTCTTCACAGAAAATGAGCCAAGGCCAATGAGACTCAGGTTGAAAAAATAATTAATCGTATCATTTTTCTTTTAGTAAACATTGAAAATGGGTCCCACAGACCCGAACACCACACAAGGGTTAAGTTTGCTGACAACACAACAGTGGTAGGCCTGATCACTGACAACGATGAGACAGCCTATAGGGAGGAGGTCAGAGACCTGGGAGTGTGGTGCCAGTACAACAACCTCTCCCTCAATGTGAGCAAGACAAAGGAACTGATCGTGGACTATAGAAAAAGGAGGGTCGAACAGGCCCCAATTAACATCGAAGGGGCTGAAGTGGAGCGGGTTGAGAGTTTCAAGTTCCTTGGTGTCCACATCCCCAACGAACTATCATGGCCCAAAGACAGTTGTGAAGAGGGCACAACAACACCTTTCCCCCCTCAAAGATTTGGCATGGGTCCCCAGATCCTCAAAAAGTTATACATTTGCACCATCGAAAGCATCCTGACCGGTTGCATCACCGCCAACTGCTCGGTATCTGACAGTAAGGCGCTACAGAGGGTAGTGCGTATGGCCCAGTACATCACTAGGGCCAAGCTCCCTGACATCCAGGACCTATATACTAGGTGGTGTCAGAGGAAGCCCCAAAAAATTGTCAAAGACTCTAGTCACCCAAGTCATAGACTGTTCTCTCTGCTACCGCACAGCAAGCGGTACCGGAGCGCCAAGTCTAGGACCAAAAGGCTTCTTAGGGATAGGCGTCCCATCAACGGGACAGTTGTAAATCATGCAGCGCCTTGTGTCAAGATCGCAGATTTTAGAGAAACAACAAATGTTGCTACATATAAGTGTCTTAAATTCTTGTTAATATAACTGCACTGTCCAATTTACAGTAGCTATTACTGCGAAGACATGCCATGCTATTGTTTGAGGAGAGCTCCTAACAACAAAACACTTTTGTCACTGCGATAGGTTTGATAAATTCACATCTGAAGGTGAAATGTGTACTTACATTCCGAAATCTTGCTCTGATTTATCATCCAAAGGGTCCCAGAGATAACATGAAGTGTCGTTTGTTTAATAAAATCATTTTTCATATCCTAAAAAGGTCCATATAGCATGCACGATCAATTTTGTATTTCCACTCGTTCAATTTGCAAAGAAAGGAATCTGTGAAAATCTACCCCTAAACGTTGTTTCAACCAGTCAAATCACATTCGTATGTATTCCTCAGAGATCCTAGAACGTAACCAGACTTCACTATATCATTAGGGGTGTAGTATATCCTATAGGACACCATATTTGGTCAGAGAGCGACGCCTTCATGGCACGCCGATGACGCGGGCGGTCTTCACTTGAACAACTCTACCTTTGTCAAATAAGCACCAATCGGGGTCAAACAGAGCGAGCTAAATAGCCAATGACCAGATTTAACCAGATTCAACCTTGCTAAATTCAACCTACTTTTTTTAGAAACAGCGATCAGTATTATTTTCATTTTATTAAGTGAAATTCCACATTTGAAATCTTGACAATATGTCATGTTTTTTTTTTCTTGGAAAGTGAAATGCGTCTAACTTTTTCACTGTAATATCAAATAGGATTTAATATGAATTACATAGATTTCTTTTAAAGTGACATACAGCATAAATGAACCTAGCAGTTCACCAACAGTTGTCACTGTTTCTCAAGTCTAGCACAAATCCTCCAAGTCCATTTTAGTGCACCTGTTCCATATCAGCATTGTTCATTACATTATCACACCATTACTGTTTTTTACAATCGCTAATATCCTTTTGTCTAATCTGTAGTCACATTTTCAAAACTCTAAACACTATTAGCACAACATCCGTCTGTTGTAAACCACACCACTAAAACAATTTGTGTTTTTTTTCACAGAACATGCAGCCAATTAACACGTTTCTAAAATGCTTACATTTTCTTTACATACAAGCTTACCCAATACCAAAATTATGGATCTTTGTCTTATTTACAAATGCTTGCACACAGCATGGCAGAAATGAAGACTTAATATTCAAAACCTTAAATATAGTATAAAGCCTCTAATTCTGCAACAACAGCAGCTCAAAAGCTATATTGAAACAGCTGATAAGCATTTTTGAATGAACAGACCATTGAAACATTGAGAAACAGCTGATTTACTGTAAGTTGTGTAAAATAGACCAACCACAGCTGATTCCAATCTTAAATCGGCGATATAGCCAGGTGTTGAAGTTCTTTCAATTACATGGACATACACAGTGAAAAGGGGAATCTGGATTGATTTTGTGGATACAGAACAACACAGAGGAGCAGAAAGAAAAAAATATGTCTGGACAAGGGAGAGGAATAGTTGGACCAGGGAGAGGAATAGTTGGACCAGGGAGAGGAGTAGTTGGACCAGGGAGAGGAGTAGTTGGACCAGGGAGAGGAGTAGTTGGACCAGGCAGAGGAGTAGCTGGACCAGGGAGAGGAGTAGTTGGACCAGGCAGAGGAGTAGTTGGACCAGGGAGAGGAGTAGTTGGACCAGGGAGAGGAGTAGTTGGACCAGGGAGAGGTGTAGCTGGACCAGGGAGAGGAGTAGTTGGACCATGGAGAGGAGTAGCTGGACCAGGGAGAGGAGTAGTTGGACCAGGCAGAGGAGTAGTTGGACCAGGGAGAGGAGTGGTTGGACCAGGGAGAGGAGTAGTTGGACCAGGCAGAGGAGTAGCTGGACCAGGGAGAGGAGTAGCTGGACCAGGCAGAGGAGTAGTTGGACCAGGGAGAGGAGTAGCTGGACCAGGCAGAGGAGTAGCTGGACCAGGGAGAGGAGTAGCTGGACCAGGCAGAGGAGTAGCTGGACCAGGCAGAGGAGTAGCTGGACCAGGCAGAGGAGTACTTGGACCAGGCAGAGGAGTAGTTGGACGAGGGAGAGGAGTAGCTGGTCCAGGCAGAGGAGTGGCTGGACCAGGCAGAGGAGTAGCTGGACCAGGCAGAGGAGTAGTAGGACCAGGACAAGGGAGAAGGAGAGGTAGGGGGAGAGTAGTAAGAATGCATGGTGGTGTTCAAAGGAGAGTAAGAGCTGTTGTCACTGATGAAATAAGAGCCACCATCATAGACCATGTTATAAACCATGGTCTATCATTGAGAGAGACTGGTGAAAGAGTCCAGCCTAATGTCAGACGGTCAACCGTGACTTCCATTATCCAGCATTTTCAACAAACCAACCGGCAAGTAATGTATTTCACAAGGGCTTCTTCTATCATTGCTGTTGCTATGCCCCACAGTAACTGTAGGCCACCAGTCCAAATGCAAATACATGTGTTGTATTTTTGTTCCTCTAAAGGACACAACGTCTTCCTCCCTCTGGGGGAAGAGGAATGCTCCTCAGTGAAGACCAAGAGCATGCCATTGTAGGATTGGTCATTGCTGACAATGCAATAAAACTGAGAGAAATTCAGATTATAATTGTAGAGGACAACCTGGTATTTCACAATGTGGAAAGCATCAGCCTGACTACCATTGCTCAGACTCTGACCAAACACAGAGTTGGAATGAAACAGTTGTACACAGTTCCTTTTGAAAGGAACAGTGAGCGGGTGAAGGATCTCCGGCACCAATACGTCCAGGTATGGTGTCTATCCAATATGTCTTGTTCTATAGTGAGTTTTACACTATGCTACTCTACATGTTAACATGGGTTACAGTACATACAGTAGGACATACTGAAAAGCATTTACACATACTGTGTTTGATTTCTTTCAGAGAGTCATGGAGTTGGAAGCTAATCAGACACCACATGAAATCATTTATGTAGACGAGGAAGGGTTTAACCTGGCAAAAACACATCGGCGGGGAAGAAACGTCATCAGGAAAAGGGCCACCGTTGATGTGCCAGGTCAGAGAGGAGCAAATATCACAATGTGTACTACAATCTCGAGTGCTGGTTTGGTCCTGCAGAAATGCCAGATGGGTCCCTACAACACTGAGCTCCTTCTTTTGTTTTTAGATGACCTCCACCAACAACTGGTGCCAGAAGCAGAAAGGGAACAGGTGGGAGGAAACATGAGGATATTTGTGATTGCATGGGAAAATGTAGCATTCCCCCATTCACATGCAATCACAAACTGGTTTGCAGCCCATCCAAGAATGGTTTCCCTTTTCCTCCCCCCATACTCATCTTTCTTCAATCCCATTGAGAAATTGTTTTCTGCCTGGAGGTGGAAAGTGTATGATCATCGGCCACATGACCAAATGTCCCTCCTGAATGCAATGGATGCCGGCTGCAGAGACATCTCAGCTGAAGACTGCCATAAGGCATGCCAATCGTTTCCATCCAAGGTGCATTGCGAGAGACGACATAAGATGTGATGTGGTTGAGAACATGTGGCCAAACGCTGAAGATCTTATAGATTCGAACAGGACTGTGCATTTTTTTTTTCCCCCTTCTGTGCCTTTTTTTTTTACTGTAATTGTGTTTTATTTTGACACATTTGGAACCAAAGGCCATGTATGCTGGATTTTCTGTTGATCCTTGGCAGCAATTTCATGTTGCTAATAAAGCTTTTACTGCAGCAATTCTGTCACTTACTATTTATTTCAACTGTACATTCTATAAAGTAAAGATGACTCATTCACTTTTAGATAGTATGTTGCCAAAAATGCACATAAACAACACTCAACCAAAAACATGTAGAGTGGTTTACAGTAAAAGGAAACTGAATTATTTAAAAAAACTATGGCTTTCATATTGTCTATTGTATGCAGGTAGAACTGAAACATGAAATGTAATGCAGTTTTTGTAATGCCATCACCTGTTAGTATTTTGTTGTTGTGCTATGATTGACTATATGTTCCTCTTGGACAGAAAATATGTGCTAGTGTTTTGACAGAATGATTAGATATTGAGTCGGGTTTGCCATGTTTTGATCGAGTTAGTGTATGTAGAGAAAGTTTTTCAGCATTTTGAAATGTAGAGGTGGTATTTAATGAACAAAATGTGGTTTTGAGCAGAAAATTAACTATTTGGCCAATTGTGTGATGTAGGTGTGTTGCTGTTTTAAGAGTTTAGAAAAAGTATCAACCTCTTACATCTACACGTTCCGCTAGCGGAACGTCTGCTCCAATATCCAATGATGGGCGGGGCGCGAAATTCAAACTCCTCTAAATCCGAAAACTTACACTTTTCAAACATATGACTATGTTACAGCTATTTAAAGACAAGACTCTCCTTTATCTAACCAAACTGTCCGATTTCAAAAAGGCTTTACAGCGAAAGCAAAACATTAGATTATGTCAGCAGAGTACCCAGCCAGGAATAATCACACAGCCATTTTTCAAGCTAGCATATCATGTCACATAAACCCAAACCATATCTAAATGCAGCACTAACCTTTGATGATCTTCATCAGATGACACACCTAGGACATTGTGTTATACAATACATGCATGTCTGTTCAATCAAGTTCATATTTATATCAAAAACCAGCTTTTTACATTAGCATGTGACGTTCAGAACTAGCATTCCCACCGAACACTTCCGGTGATTTTACTAAATTACTCACGATAAACGTTCACAAAAAGCATAACAATTATTTTAAGAATTATAGATACAGAACTCCTCTATGCACTCGATATGTCCGATTTTAAAATAGCTTTTCGGATGAAGCACATTTTGCAATAATGTAAGTACATAGCCCGGCGTTACAGGGCTAGCTATTTAGACACCCACCCAGTGTAGCCTTCACCAAAATCACATTTCCTATAAGAAAAATGTTCTTACCTTGCTTGTTCTTCATCAGAATACACTGCCAGGACTTCTACTTCAATAACAAATGTAGGTTTGGTCCCAAATAATCCATCGTTATATCCAAACAGCGACGTTTTGTTCGTGCGTTCTAGACACTATCCCAACGCTAAATCTCGGCCACGAGCATGACGCAAAATATGACAAAAAATTTCGAAATATTCCATTACCGTACTTCGAAGCATGTCAACCGCTGTTTAAAACCAATATTTATGCAATTTATCTCGTAGAGAAGCGATAATATTCCGACCGGGAATCTGCCTGTCTGTAAACTGAGGAAAAAACCAAAAGCCGGGGGCGGGGCGTGTCACGCGCCTAAGGCTTAGTCCATTGACTGACCACTCAGCATTTGCTCTCGTGTGCTTCAGCCAGGGCTTTGAATGACATCATTCCTGTTTTTCCCGGGCTGTGAGACTCCATTGTTGACGTGAGAAGTGTCACGTAAGAGCAGAGATCCTTTGTAAACGATAGAGAGAATCAAGAAGGGCAAGAAATGTTCAGACAGGGTACTTCCTGAACAGAAGCATCTCAGGTTTTTGCCTGCCATAGGAGTTCTGTTATACTCACAGACACCATTCAAACAGTTTCAGAAACTTTGGAGTGTTTTCTCTCCAAAGCTAATAATTATATGCATATTCCAGTTTCTGGGCAGGACTAATAATCAGATTAAATCGGGTACGTTTTTTATCCAGCCGTGAAAATACTGCCCCCTAGATGTAACAGGTTATTAAGTATAGGTAAACGCTTGTTAGCAATTGTAAGAAACTGTAATGCTAATTAGTGATAAAGCTCAGTACAGTCTCACAAAATCTTGTCACGTCATAGATGTCCAAACAACACATTTGTATGCATCAAGTCAGGAGACCACTTTCGTGTTCCAGAAGGTTTAAAGCACATTACCAGAGGTCCATTGATGTGGATGGCTAAATCTATTTCAGTCTCAGTCCTTCACATACAGTACATTCCATACACATTCACTTTAGTAGTAACCGGTGCACTGACATATCCTTGCAAAGATGACAAAAGTCCAAAAGTCTGACAAACAAACCTTTCCCTTGCAATGTATGCCGCAGCAAATTAGAGTAAAGTTTACTCACTGCATCTATCTGCATATGATGAATAAGAGGAGGAGGATGCTGCTAAGGTTGCTCTTTGTTTACCTTTCCTTCATTCCCTTCCTCTTAGTCTATCTGCCATTTGTAAATCCACATCCGTGCAGTGCAGGTGTTGATTAATCCTCTCGACATTTCCCCCAGACATTCTTTCACTCTTATTGACATTCTTACTGCCACCAAGCGAGCACAGGGAAAATAAAGAGTTGCCCTGGTATTTTGGAAGCTCCTCTGTAGTCCAACTTACACGGGCTAGCTGCTGTGATGGCTTACATTATGGCGTTTATGGGCTGGGGTGTGTGTGTGTGTGTGTGTGTGTGTGTGTGTGTGTGTGTGTGTGTGTGTGTGTGTGTGTGTGTGTGTGTGTGTGTGTGTGTGTGTGTGCATACAGTACCAGTCAAAAGTTTGGACACATCTACTCATTCAAGGGTTTTTCTTTATTTTGACTATTTTCTACTTTATAGAATAATAGTGAAGACATCAAAACTATTAAATAACACATATGGAATTATGTAGTAACCAAAAAAGTGTTAAACAAATCAAAATATATTTTATATTTGAGATTTTTCAAAGTAGCCATCCTTTCCCTTGATGACAGCTTTGTACACTCTTGGTATTCTCTCAATCAGCTTCACCTGGAATGCTTTTCCAACTGTCTTGAAGGAGTTCCCACATATGCTGAGCACTTGTTGGCTGCTTTTCCTTCACTCTGCGGTCCAACTAATCCCAAACCATCTCAATTGGGTTGAGGTCGGGTGATTGTGGAGGCCAGGTCATCTGATGCAGCACTCCATCACTCTCCTTAGTCAAATAGCCCTTACACAGCCTGGAGTTGTGTTTTGGGTCATTGTCCTGTTGAAAAACAAATTATAGTCCCACTAAGCGCAAACCAGATGGGATGGCGTGTTGGTGCAGAATGCTGTGGTAGCCATGCTGGTTAAATGTGCCTTAAATTCTAAATTAATCACAGACAGTGTCACCAGCAAAGCACCTCCACACCATCACACCTCCTCTTCCATGCTTCACGGTGGGAACCACACAAGTAGAGATCATCCGTCCGCCTACTCTGCATCTCACAAAGACAGGGCGGTTGGAACCAAAAATCTCAGATTTGGACTCATCAGACCAAAGGACTGATTTCCACCGGTCTAATGTCCATTGTTCATGTGCCTTGGCCCAAGCAAGTCTCTTCTTCCAATTGGTGTCCTTTAGTAGTGGTTTCTTTGCAGCAATTTGGCCATGGAGGCCTGATTCACGCAGTCTCCTCTGAACAGTTGATGTTGAGATGTTACTTGAACTCTGTGAAGCATTTATTTGGGCTGCAATCTGAGGTGCAGTTAAGTCCAATGAACTTATCTTCTGCAGCAGAGGTAACTCTGCGTCTTCCTTTCCTGTGGCGGTCCTCATGAGAGCCAGTTTCATCATAGCTGTAACGGTCGTCGTGAACACAGGACCAAAACGCAGCGGGAATATGAATGCTCATCTTTTTTAATATTGAGAAAATTGAACACTTACAAAATAAACAAAACAACGACTACACAGTTCCATAAGGCAAAGTAGCTATACGGAAAACATCTACCCACAAAACCCAAAGGAAAAACAGGCTGCCTAAGTAGGACTCCCAATCAGCAACAACGATATACAGCTGTTCCTGATTGCGAGTCATACCCGGCCGAAACAAAGAAATCCCAAACATAGAAACACGGACATAGAATGCCCACCCAAATCACACCCTGACCAAACCTAAATAGAGACATAAAAAGGCTCTCTCAGGTCAGGGCGTGACAATAGCTCTTTATGGTTTTTACAACTGCATTTGAAGAAACTTTTAAAGTTATTGAAATTTTCCGGATTGACTGACCGTGTCTTAAAGTAATGATGGACTGTCATTTCTCTTTGCTTATTTGAGCTGTTCTTGCCATAATATGGACTTGGTCTTTTACCAAATAGGTATATCTTCTGTATACCACCCCTACCTTGTCACAACACAACTGATTGGCTCAAACACATTAAGAAGGAAAGAAATTCCACAAATGAACTTTTAACAAGGCACAGCTGTTAATTGAAATGCATTCCTGGTGACTACCTCATGAATCTGGTTGAGAGAATGCCAAGAATGTGCAAAGCTGTAATCAAGGCAAAGGGTGGCTACTTTGAAGAATCTCAAATATAAAATGTATTTTGACTTGTTTAACAATTTTTTGGTTACTACATGAATCCATATGTGTTATTTCATAGTTTTGATGTCTTCATTATTCTACAATGTAGAAATTAGTAAAAATAAAGAAAAACCCTTGAATGAGTAGATGTGTCCAAACCTTTGACTGGTACTGTATGTGTGTGTGTACGGGGGGTTGGGGGTGGCTGCTATCTCCTGCACAATGGGAGAGTAAAATACCTTCCCCTGTCTGGCTTAGCCACATGCCAATCTCGACATTAACTCTTTACACTTTTACAGCATGTCTGTCAGACATGATCCAGCATCACTACATCTGCCTGGTGAGAAAATCAATCTGTGTCTTTGCCGAACCAGCATCCTCACACACCCATACCCAATGCTACCTTACCATTGTTTGTGCAAAAGATGACTGTACAGACCTGCTGAGCTACAGGGCTTAAACATTACAAGTACACCTCGAGTACTTTTAGAGTTACTTTATATGCAACATAAGAGGTCATAACGGTGGACGTACAGTATTTGTGAATCATCTCTGAAATCCCACTATGTGTATGTGTATGGGATTGCTATGTACATGGGATGGATGTTTGTGTTTGTATGTGTGGCACTGGCACAGCAGTATCGAGCAGCAATGTGTGCTGCCGTTGTGACTTTACTGTGACTGTGATACGCCTGACTGTGGTTGACTCCACTAAGGAGCTGAAATGAATTTCATGGTGGCAGTTCAGCCACAGATAAAGGTTTCTGTTCATTAAAAAATAAATAAGTGAAAGGGGAAGAAAATGATCTGTCAACACGTATTTTATGTAACGCTTTTTTTTCTGTCTCATTACAATTTCAGAGCGGTGTTTTTTCCCCCCAAATTCAGATGGAACATTGTGCTCCAACTAATCAAACTAAAAGTTTGATCGTATTTTGTAATGGGTGCTTTGAACTTCTGAGAACTCCCTGACGCACAACAGATGCATGTACGTACGTGTACACACACACACACACACACACACACACACACACACACACACACGCGCACACACACACACACACACACACACACACACACACACACACACACACACACACACACACACACACTGTGTGCGGAGTACTTCAGACTATTCTTTCATGTTATTTACAGTGCCTTCAGAAAGTATTCACACCCCTTGACCTTGTCCACACAGCCTGAATTTAAATTTGATAAAATTTAGATTTTGTGTCACTGGTCTACACACAATACCTCATAATGGCAAAGTGGAATTATGTTTTGAGAATCTTTTACAAATGAATTCCAAATGAAAAGCTGAAATGTCTCGAGTCAATAAGTATTCAACCCCTTTGTTATGGCAAGCCTAAATAAGTTCATGAGTAAACATTTACTTACTAAGTCACAGTTGTATGGACTCACTCTGTGTGCAGTAATAGTGTTTACAATGATTTCTGAATGACTACCACATCTCTGTACCCCCCACACACAATTATCTGTAAGGTCCCTCAGTCGAGCAATGCATTTCAAGCACAGATTCAACCACAAAGACCAGGGAGGCCTCGGCAAGGGCACCTATGGGTAGATGGGTAAAAAAAGAAGCAGACATTGAATAGACCTTTAAGCATGGTGAAGTTATTAATTACACTTTGGATGGTGTATCAATACACCCAGTTACTACAAAGACACAGGTGTCTTTCCTATCTCAGTTGCCGGAGAGTAAGGAAATTGTTTATGGATTTCACCATGAGGCCAAAGGTGACAATCAAACAGTTTAATGGCTGTGATAGGAGAAAACTGATGATGGATCAACAACTTTGTAGTTGCTCCACAATACCAACCTAAATGACAGAGTGAAAAGAAGGAAGCCTGTACAGAATAAAAAATATTCCAAAACATGTATCCTGTTTGCAATAAGGCACTAAAGTAAAACTTCAAAAAATGTAACAAGAAATGTACTTTATGCCCTGAATACAAAGCGTTATTATGTTTGGTGTCACGTGTGCTCCCTCTCCGGCCTCTAGGTCACCAGGCTGCTTGTTATGGCGCACACCTGTCACCATCGTTATGCTCAGCTGGACTCCATCACTTCCCTGATTACCTTCCCTATATATGTCACTCCCTTTGGTTTCTTCCTCAGGCATCATTGTTTCTGTTTCAGTTTCCTGTCTGTGTGTTGTTCGTGTTTCTTGGTTTGTATTATGTTTCATTTATTTATTAAAACACTCACTCCCTGAACTTGCTTCCCGACTCGCAGCGCACATCATTACAGAATGACGCCTCAACAAAGGAAAGCATTAGGGAGTGTTTTTTTTTTCTTTTCGGTGGGAATGACGTCGGGTCCGGGAGCCGCTACAGGCTCTCATACCTCCGACAGATCGCCAGGCTCCCCTGCCTCCGCCGGTTCGTCAGGCTCTCATGCCTCAGCCGGATCGCCAGGCTCCCCTGCTACAGCCGGCTCGTCGGGCTTTCATGCCTTCACCGGATCACCAGGCTCCCCTGCTCCCCTGCTCGTCAGGCTCTAATGCCTTAGCCGGATCGCTATGCTCCCCTGCTTCCCCCGGCTCGTCAGGCTCTCATGCCTCAGCCGGATCGCTATGCTCCCCTGCCTCAGCCGGTCTGTCAGGTTCCCACAACCCAGCAGGCGACAGGTTCCTGCGCATCAGCAGGGGTGATTGGTCTGCTCCTGATCCCTGGGATCGTCCCATTGGTTGGCGTCCTACGGCTGGAGCCGAACGCGTCAGGGAGGGGATACCGTCACGTATGCTCTCTCCGGTGCTCTAGGTCGCCATGCTCCCGCGTCTCAGTCGGACTGACAGGTTTCCCGTGCCTCAGCAGAGGTGGCCGGTCCGCTCCTGATCCCCAGGATTGTCAGTTTGGTCAGCGTCTTGCGGCTGGAGCCGCGCATCAGAGAGGGGGTACTGTCACGTGTGCTCCCTTTCCGGTCTATAGGTCACCAGGCTGCTCGTTATGCCGCACACCTGTCACCATCGTTATGCTCAGCTGGACTCCATCTCTTTTCTGATTACCTTCCCAATATATGTCACTCCCTTTGGTTTCTTCCCCAGGCGTCATTGTTTCTGTTTCAGTTTCTTGTCTGTGCGTTGTTCGTGTTTCTTGTTTTGTATTCTGTTTAATTTATTAAAACACTCCCTGAACTTGCTTCCCAACTCTCAGTGCACATCGTTACATTTTGTGGCAAATCCAACACAACACATCACTGAGTACCACTTTTCGTATTTTCAAGCATGGTGGTTGCTGCATCATGTTATGGGCATGCTTGCCATTGGCATGGAGTAGGATGTATGGAGTGGCGCAGCAGTCTAAGGCCCTGCATCTCAGTGCTAGAGGCATCACTACAGGCACCCTGGTTTGAATCCAGGCTCTATCACAACTGGCCGCGATTGGGAGTCCCATAGAGCGGCGCACAATTGGCCCCGCGTCATCCGGGTTTGGCTGGTGTAGGCCGTCATTGTAAATAAGAATTTGTTCTTAACCTACTTGCCTAGCTAAATAAAAAAACTGAAAAACAATGGAGCTAAGCACAGGCAAAATCCTAGAGGAAAACCTGGTTCAGTCTGCTTTCCAACAGACACTGGGAGACAAATTCACATTTCAGCAGGTCAATAACCTAAACTACAAGGCCAAATATACGCTGGAGTTGCTTACCAAGGATGACATTGAATGTTTCTGAGTGGCCTACTTACAGTTTTCACTTAAATTGGCTGAAAATCTATTGCAAGACTTGCAAATGGCTGTCTAGCAATGATCAACAACCAACTTGAAAGAGCTTGAAGAATTTGAAAAATAATCATTTGAAAATTGTACAATCCAGGTGTGCATGTAACGGGTTTCGTCAGAAGGAGTGGACCAAAGCGCAGCGTGGTAAGTGTTCATGATTTTTATTCTCATAAAACACTCAAACAAAATAACATACGGGAAAAACGAAAGCGCACAGTTCTGTCAGGTACAGATAACAAAACAGAAAACTACCCACAAACACAGGTGGGAAAAGGCTGCCTAAGTATGATTCCCAATCAGAGACAACGATAGACAGCTGCCTCTGATTGGGAACCCTACTTGGCCAAAACAAAGAAATAGATAACATAGAATGCCCACCCCACATCACACCCTGACCTAACCAAATGGAGAAATAAAGCGGCTCTCTAAGGTCAGGGCGTGACAGTACCCCCCCAAAGGTGCGGACTACCGGCCGCAAACCTGAACCTATAGGGGCGGGTCCGGGTGGGCATCTATCCTTGGGGGCGGCTCCGGTTCGGGGCGTAGCCCCCGCTCCGCCCGCTGATCCCTCTGCTTTTGTGTCACCGGACCGTGGATCGTTGCCGGATCCACGGCGACGATCCACGTCACCGGGGGGTACTGTCACGTCCTGACCATAGAAAGCTGTTATTTTCTATGCTAGAGTAGGTCAGGGCGTGACAGGGGGGGGGGGGGTTCTAGTTTAGATTTTCTATGTTGTTATGTTCTAGTTTGGGTTTTGTTTGGGATGATCTCCAATTTGAGGCAGCTGGTCATTGTTGTCTCTAATTGGAGATCATACTTAAGTAGGTGTTTTTCCCACCTGGGTTTGTGGGAGATTGTGTATGTTTAACCTTGGTGACTTTCAGGTTTAACTGATAAAATGTCCCATTATAATCACATGGCAGGCAAGTCACCAAATGATCGATGTTCAGCGGTCATTTAACACTTCAAACCAATGCCCAATACTGCTGCCACACTCTTCGTCACGGTTTGTTGTTTTTGTTCATTCAGTTTATTTTGTATGTATTGCATAGTTTCACAGTTCAATAAAATATGCGGAACGATAATCACGCTGCACTTTGGTCCGCTTCATCCTACGACAACCGTGACAGTGCAAAGCTATCAGAGACTTACCCAGAAAGACTCACAGCTGTAATCGCTGCCAAAGGTGATTCTAACATGTAATGACTTAGGGGTGTGAATACTTTTGCAAATTAGATAGTTCTGTATTTCATTTTTCAAAACATTAGCAAACATTTCTAAAAACATGTTTTCACTGTGTCATTGTGGGTGAGAAGAAAGAAATATTTAATACATTTTGAATTCAGGCTGTTACACAATAAAATGTGGAATAAGTCAAGGGGTATGAATACTTTCTGAAGGCACTGTAATTCCACTTGAATTTATGTTTTTAGCTTTCATAATTCATATCTCGAAATTCATAACAAACCAAATGCCTCTGTATTACATTTTTGAGCATAAGCCTATTTATTTCTGCAACAACACACTTACTCATCATCACAAATTGTAAGCAATCTAGTAATGGTGCCTCTTAAAGAAATTGACATTGGGAAAAGGTGGGCTATCAGCTAATCCTTGATGTTGATGATTGATGTAATCTGCTAGTTAGCTAGCTTCATTTCTTTTAGTGGTTGTAATTTACGTCTATGTCTTTCTGCCTCTTTCTGCTATGCATATTAGCCAACCAGACCAAATACTGATGATGATGTAGGCTAAATCAAGTGTTATCAAGTGTTAATACAATGTTATGCTGCTGTGGCAGTGCTGTTGATATTTAAACTAGGTAGCTAGCTATGCACGCCTGACCGGTGACCGTATCTCTCGAGCCATGTACATTCGGATACCGTGCGTGCGCAATCTCCATACAGGTCAGACTGGGAAAAAGGCGTACAGGGCAGATCAACAGGCGCAACCACCGGACAGGGTGGAGGGTGGTGAACTTGACGACAACTTGAGGGCAGTGGGTTCCAAACAACAATGACCAAAAATAAACTATTATTGGGAAATGATACCAGTACTCAAAAGGGCACTTTGGAGACTGAAAGGGCACGTGTGTGCCTAATAGCATGCAATGTAATGTACACGTATTGGGCTTCTGAGAATGGTTATTAGGGAGTGTGGGTTTAAGTTTGACAAGAAATCGCAAACAATACTTGAGCATGTGTAAAATCTCCATGTAAGCAGATTGTAAAGCACTAATGTTAAGGTGTTTATTACATTTGTTTTGGATTTCCGTAATGGAAAACCAGATGATTTCTGTTCCACACTGCTGGAATCATGGTGCAAAGTTAACTTGTGAAGTTCGATTTGAATCCCTTCTCCCCAAGATTGCTAAACACAGTGCAGTGTTCAGTCTTATAGTTCAAGACTATTTTGAGAGGGATCGATTATATTTAATTCCTTAGAAAATTGTTTGCCGTATCCAACCAAAGGTTTTTTTTAGGGTCAGGTCGAGAGCTTACTGATGGAGTAGTGTGAGGAATCTTGGCTTCGGCACTTATCTGGTGTGTGGAGCGTGGGGCACTTTCCTCCCTCTCTCCTCCATGTATTATTATTTATCTCTGGCACCAAACTTATCAAAATAATGTGGAGTAAGATCATTTTTTGGCTTGCGCCTGACAAACTGATATAAATTTCAATCTGACTCTGACAGAAGTTTTCGTTTTGCCAAGAGTGCAAAAAAAAGGCATGGGGATGGGGGGGTACACACGTCTTGTGAACACAAGTTAAAATGTTACCATGGGAAAAGAGTAGTTGGCTATCGCGTTCTAACAGACATGATTTTGACTTGATTTGTGAAACTTCAATTCTTTACTAATTGCATCTGCTACTGCCAACATGTTTCCTCTCCATTACTGGTCCGCGAATCACCAAATTTAGATCACCATTCTATATTGTTTACATTTGATCATTATTACCACCTGTTGTGAACTCCAGTTCACAGTGTGGTGAGAATATTCTGTGAATTAGATCCAGGGCCTCTCTAACATGATACAGACTCAATGTGTTTCAGACTGGGTCTCCTCGGAGCTCATGAGAGCTCAGAATACCAGACTGAGCTAAACCTACCGAGGTGGCAAACCCGTCTGGCTGGGATGCCAGTCCATGGTGTGTGCCATCTCCAACCGGGTCCAGTTTGGCACTGGAAATAGTGAGGGGCAATCTTGCACCCTCATTACACCTCAGCCACTCTAATTAGAACCTGCTCAAGAGCTGTTATCCTACACCTCACGGTGACAATGACAGCGCCTCCTCTTAGGAGCCCGCTTCTCTCGGCTTTGTGACAACCAGGGACGGGGTCCGTGACGCAACATACACCCCTGCAAATAAATGAAGGCACTCCTGCCTCCTGGAAAGTTGCCTCAGCAGGGACTGACTAAACGGTGATCTGTTGAGGGCATTGGTATGGATTAGTAATAGCATTTGTAGTAGTAGATTAGTAGTAGTAGTAGTAGTAGTAGTAGTAGTAGTAGCTGCGGTTGTTGCTAATGATGAAGATGATGACGCTAATGAGGAAGATTATGGCGATGATGATATAGTTCATTCTGTCAGAGGTTAGTTAAACCAGTGTGAGTCATACTACAGAGAAATCCATTTGTACAGCAGCAAGCAAGGTGTTCCATGGTCTCCTATCACACACACACAGTATTGTTTGAGATCCTATGTTATGCTGACAAATCCTCTTGTGGCAGCAATCACCTAAGCGTCTTCCATGAAAGGGATGTACTTACTCCACTTATTTCAGAATTGATTGTGTTCATCACTAATCCAAAGATGGTTTTTTTTTATGTAATACCCACCATCTAATCATTCTTCGCATACCAGGGGCTTGTTAGACAAGATATAACAGAATGTAATTGTTTTGTCAATTGATCGTGTAGAAAAGCCTAGATAACTCCTGGAATAGGAAACAAAATCAATGACATGCAATTGGAACGAGAGAAATTCACTCATACACTCCAATAAATAACCGGATTTGATAATAATAAATGTTGTTAGTACATGCAATTGGAAAATCTATGATAGATAATTCTGTGATAAAGTCATAGATAATAAATATATAATTCAGGGAGTTGAATTTCTAAAATCCATAAGCAGCTTATGTGAATTCTCATAAAATAGACGTGTGTTTAAGTATATTGTCCAATAAATAAAGTCCTTGAGAACTATAGCGTGAAGCGATAGCTTCCTCAGTCCTTGCTGAACATAAACATGTTACACGGCCTAATGTTTTTATGGGAGGTCACATTAGGCTGCTCAGCTCTTAAAAGGTTTATGATGACCATTTAGCATCACGAGAGCGAAGCTTAACATGGCCATGTCAAGATAACATGCAAGCATCAGTGTTGTTTTCATTGGCTGTCAGAATAGATTCTACAGTGGCTAGAGGGAAGAGGGGGATATTATTCTCCAGCTAGGGCTGCCACTGCTGGAGAGGGAGGACAGGGACAGCAGCCTCAAAAATATAACATGAAAAGGAAAGAGTCTTTGTGTCCAAAAAGACGATGAGGAAGTGTACCAGACGGAAGATAACCCATAGAAATAGAATTACTAGAACATGCATCCCTATTCAAGTCAATGTAGCCATGACAAATTGCAGTGGTCTGCGGGGCTTTTCCATTCCAGTAATTATATTTCTATAGAAAAACTACCCCAGAGTAAGAGGATGATGAGGGCTGCATTCTATTACAGACGATTGTTCCCTCCGATCTGTCCCTGTTTACTTTCCTTTGCAGCGCTGATGGGAATGGATAGGGCTGAAACTAGGTGAAGCTATTGCTGATACATCTTCCCAGGCATTTGACATTTGTGAAGGGGAGTGTACACGAGCAGAAGAGAAGTGTACAAGAGGGGAGGGGACAATGTTTTGGAATGAAATGCGGGCTAAGAGGGGGGGAAACAAGAGTAAAGGGAGAGAGGGTATGGGGGGACTGGGTCAGAATAAGATGTTATGGGGAAGTAGTAAGAAGCACCCGTCCTACAGAGTTAGGAAGTGGACTCAGACTATGAATTTAGGCCTGGATATAGCCTAAAAGTTCAAATATGTCATCTTCTCTGTAGTCTCATTATCTTACTCGTGGCCCTTTCGTCTCCTGAAGATGACACCCAACAGAAAATAATCTCAGCGGAGATTGTGTGGCAGCAATGCTGAGTTGAAATCTGCGGACTAAATGATTACTCTTTTCCTCTATCGCCCCTATCATCCATGCATACATAATAAATTATGGCTGGGGTTTGGGAGAGATGAGTAATCTGGTTTCATTGCGTCTCTCGCCTCTCTCTCTCTCGAATCCACTCACCCCACCACACAATTGTCAGATGGCGCAGGCAGCTTAGTCAACCCTTAGCTATAGGCCAGGATAATAATTGCTGTATTAATTGGTGTTGTCCAGGCTAGACAGAATATAAGAGATCCCACTGGGGCTAATAATTCATGTTTTTTTCCCCCTCTCTCCTGCTCTACTCTCCCGCTCCTTCTTTCCCTCCCTTTTCACCCTCCCCCTCTCCCGCCCGCTCTCCCTGTGTCTGCTGTAGTATCATTAAGAAAGGGCTTCTTCCAAGAATCGAGTAGTTAGCTATCAGAGTCTCACTAGAGTATTTTTAGTTAAGACATGGGCAACAAGAGTATTGCCTGTGCTCATTATGTTTATTTAGATTCTGTAATCTTGTGCATTCAGAAAAAAAAACACAATATGTGGATATCATGTTAGCCCTACCAGTTCACAGTTGTATATAGGGATGAGGCGGTCTGATAAAGCCTGCTGTAGAAGCCTGTACTAAATAAATGACGCAGCCTTGATGAGAGCTTGACTCGACTGTGGTCCGGTCAGTTACAAAGCACTAATGCCAAGGACGCCTAATGTACAGCAGACTTTACAGCTTTAAGTCTGATCCTCATCCTTTACCGCCCTCAGTTATGGGTTAAACACTGCTGTTTCTCAACGGTTTTCACATCCACTCTATTTATACAGGCATTCTGTACAGTTCTGCTTTTACAAATAGTAGGCTCATGACTAGATTGTCTGTTTATAGAGAGTGGTTTAGCTACCGGTGTCCTTGCTGGTGTGAAGCTTCTTAATTTGCTTAGGTAAGGATCCAGCTGGGTAAATGGGTAATGTGGAACTATAAGCTCTGTGAGTCAGTCTGTAGATTTGACTGCCAAGCAAACATTATGAAACGCATAGAGGAGCTCAGAGCATTTTCATACAGCCACCTTCAGGAAATGGATAATTACATACTGTATTATGTCGTATCATGTCTAAAAGCACAGTAACTGGCTGCACAGCGTTAGTGAATACACAATATTTTCCCCTCTAACAGGAAAATAGTAATAACAACAGAGAGTAGGCATGGTCTCATACTTTTCACTTGGATATCTATATTACTCAAAAGTGTCTGTCTCACAAATTGAAAGAACAAGTTGAGTTCATGTTGAAATTTCAATATTTTCTAACCTTTTAATAGCATGAAACGTTTGTCTTTGTTGACCATAAGCCGGATATGGAAGTACCACTGGCTTGAGTGACTTTCCAGCCTAAAGCCAGCATTAGCAATAGATAAACATCTCTCCAGAGCAACCCGCTTCATTAAAAGGACATTTGTCTGGCATAAGGAAATGTAATACATATATAGGAGAATATGATTCAGCATACCTTCTATAACTTGTTATGGGGTAGTTAGTCCCGAAACAGAAGATATTACAATTAACAAGCTTCTCTAACAGTAATTTGAGGTTATATCTGGCATGTTAGCAAGACAGTCGAATAAATGTCTTCCCTGATGTCCTCTCCCAACAGTATTTACTATACAAGGTAATTGTACCCACAGCCATAATAAGACAGAATCGAAGCCCAGCAACAAACAACTTCACTGTAACAACGTGCTGAGGGAATTGGCCTGAGGAACACAGGTAAGCGAAGCTTTTCTTTTGCAAACAGACAGGGAATTAAGAGCTTGTTCAGGCCTCACTTTGTTAACCGTCTTGACAGGGTCATTTGACCATCTGGTTTAATTACAGGTACTGACACACTCCCAGGCTAATGCTTAGGTGTCACCCATGCAGAGGTGCAAATTACTTTCCACTTTAGAGAAACGGGGTTGTGCCACAAATCAAACTAATGGCATTGATCGCCCCCAAGCTATAGCACAATGAACTTAAGTGACCATGCTAATCAATTTCTAGGGTTTCCTCTTTTTTATTCTGTTCGGTCACCCAGATGCCCCCTGTTAAGTTGTATTGCTTCATAAGCATGAACATAAAATACTGTGGATATGATTATAGTGTAGCTTTTAGGACATAAATGATAGGTGATCAAATTTGAGGAATGGAATCCTATTTCAGTGTATAAAACTGTAGAAACTTTGAAGACTTGAATGTAAACATAGCTTTGTGTCCCTTCCACGTGTCAACACCCTGTGAAAATCTGTAGTTGTAGTAAGTAAGTGCCTCACTTGACTCCACATTACATGTGTACACATGTACACAATGTAGGAAAGAATGTTCCCTTACAAAAAAACACATTTGAAATCGCATTTTCACATTTCAAATTTAGAGTTCACATATACCACCTTTTCACGTGAGAAGAAAAACATGTATTTGCATGTGACTTTCAGTTGCACATGTAAAATCTCACGTTCACATGTGAAAATCAGTCACGTGAAAATCAGTCACATGTGAAAGTTCACTATTTCACCACCACATGTGGTGAAATAGTGAACTTTCACATGTGACTGATTATTCTCCTCACATGTGAAAGGGTGTTGTTAACATGTTGCAGTAGCATGTTTCCACATATGGAATTGCAAATTCTGTAATGCCATTCTGTAAAAAGGTAACTTAGCCTACCTGAGTATAATAAAAATAATACTTGTTTATTTCTGAGCCATCCATCCGGAGTGTTACTGCTACAGGCGCATGCTTCTCTTCTTCTTACATTGGTCAGTGATCGTTGGAAAAAGCTAGCGTGCTCCTTATTTACCCTTTTTTTCATGTTCAAATTTGTGCTGTCAGAGGTATCAGTTAACTAAATGTAACTTTTAGTCATTTTAGTGCACACATTTTTTATTGCATTGTCTGAAAGCATTCAAAATACACTGAAAACATCCAAAATGCATTATCTATACAGCTTAAAACAACAATTCGATGTCAAAACAAGTTGCTTTTGAGGTTAAAGAAAGTGCGTTTATCAATTCACCTGTTCTTTTCACATGCTTTTTTTCACATATTTTTCTGTAAGGGTTTCCACCCGCTTCTTGTTTTCGAGGCAAAGGTTTATGAAGCCGTAAGGCAAAATCAAACAGCTGCATTCTCAACATACCTAGCTTGCAACACACTGGCAGTTAACTTGGATTGTAGTGAATGCTTGATTCTCGGTATGTGTTGGTGGTACACCCTTGCGGGTCTAACTAACCTCTTTCTCTCCCATTTCAGTTGACGTGGTGACAAAGCCACAGTCATACTGCACTGTCTGTTGACTCCATCAGAACCTGTTGAAAGAGAGTCCTTCACTTCTTTATTCATAAAAATACATCCCTCCAAGACAAATGGAGTGACTGAAATGCTTTCTTTCTGTGGTAGGTTGGTTTCAGTTAAAATGGAGTTGTAACCTCACCGTCGTTCAGGTCTAAACCAGTCGTTATAGCGGATGAACAGAATGTCCTTTCTTTCAGCTCTTCTGTCATTCAGATTAACAAGCCTGAGCGCTGATACACGATCCCTTTAACACACACACAACCTGTCCTAAAGGACTAAGGGGACCAATGGTAATTAGGGAGGAGTCACATGGAGGCATCAGTGTCACATGCCAAATGCCACATTATACAGTATCCTACACTCTAGACATGAATCCCACTTATTCATCTATAATAAAAAAAGAAAACAAATATGAATATTTTAGTAGACTGTATGGTCTCACTTGAAATGAACAACAGCTACAATGACATTTTAAATTTCACTTTCTTATTTGCACTATAAGGTGTAGACCAGGGTCCCACTTTAGATGAACAACAAACTTAATGGTTTTATGGCCTTCATAGATGCTTCACTATTTATTTATTAGCACATTTCCCTCAACATACAGGCCTAAATAGGCCTTATAAAGGGTATACAAGTCTTGGATTTGAGAAAGGTGAACTGAAACTCAAATCAAAAAGATGTGCCTTTTCACATGGGTACACAGTCGTTTTTTTATCCAAGCAGAACGGTGTCTTACTGATCTGTTCCTGCAGGAGCCTGGTGTGCCGTCAACCACCCAACCCAGGCAATAACTGTCATTAATTAGTCTGATAAATTACGTTCAAAACAATGACATGTTTAAATAGTCCAATTTAGCTCAAATCCTAAATGAGATATTACATCAAAAGCCAGCCATTTCTCGCATTTTTTCCCATTTGAAAAGCCATGCTGCCTTCCTGAAAGCATTTTAAACGTTACGATTTCCTCAGATGATAAAGAGGCACCTTTTAATGAAATTCTAATTAGTAATTTCATGGACTTTGTAACTAACCATATCTGATTAGTGCACATTTTCACAGCCCTGCTTTAATTAAGAACACTTATAGTACAGTTTCAAACAATTCCCCTTTCAAAGATCAAGCAAATGTATTGGAAACTTACTTCGTAAACAATGAATGTTGCAATTTTGGTGTGTTAGATTTTACTTTCCTTTTTTCGCTCCATATTTGGTTTGTTGTTCTTTAATGTTTTTTGTCCATGTGCATGAAAAAACACATTAACAGTCTTGCAGAAATGATTTAGTTCTGCTGATGAGGAACAAAAATCTAGTTCCTCATCATCAGTTCTGTAAAGATTTGACTATATGTAGTCTTCTTTTAAACTTTACAAAGGATGAAAGCAGGGTTCCCCAACGGCGGCCGGCCCGCGGGTGGTTTTATTTGGCTCCTGAAGCTTTCTGAGCAAAAAATAAGAAAATACCCCAACAGGAAATGATCTCCAAATTATTTTAATTTAAGAAATCTGTTCCCAAGTATTCCCATGCATAATAGAGAAACACTTGTGATCATATACAAATGTAAGCAAGGTTTGAAATGAAAATGTTTTTAGTCAAACATTATATCTGTTTGGGCTTCTTGGGGTCAATCTGCAGTCTACAAATGATTTGTAATTATGTTCCGGCACCCCAACCATCCACTCAATAAAAAAATTGACAGAATCTAGTTGATTATCCCTGGAATAAAGGCTAATAAACTTTGAATTCTTATTCACTTGATTTCATCAGACCATATTTGTCTGTCTACACTCAGAATATGTGATTTTACTCACTGTTCCTTTAGGATATCATAGGTCCTTAGCTTTACATGTCTTCACATTTTGTAAAAAATTATTATGCACCGGTCTGTAGTAGAAACGTACAAACTGTTGACCAGAGCCCCAAGAAAACATAATATGATTTCACTTCCATTGAAATATTTTTGTACTCGAGAAATAAATCTAGGTTCTTGAATTTGAACTTTGGCCCGGAATATGAACTGGACTGGAATTAGTATTAATGTTCATCGGGCCTCTGTGTGGGAGTCTTTTCCTCACAATGTAGTGCTTTTGACACAGACTTTACCCAGTGGCCCTAGAGTCGGCCCCAGAGAGGGCCCCTGTGGAACCTCTCAGGTCCCTAACCACTGAAGTGTTTCCACGGTGGTGAACTGTTTCAATCTGACTGACATCCCAGCGTTGGAGAACACATTTAACCATGCACCGAGCGTGACAGACCCCCTCACCCCCACCCTCTGCGAGGTCGATAACAACCGGATGACGTGGCTTCCGCTTTTGGACGATAACAAGGCGACACTCCATCTTAACTCTTCCTCCACATTTACTAGATTGGTTCAACAGTGCAGAAAAGGACCAGACAGAAAGAAACATGGCTCAGGCATTTTTTTTATGTCTGCTACGTTAGGTTACCTCACCCCCTACCTCCTTGCCCCATCCATCTTTTTTAAACATGGAGTTCACCTTGTCAAGTCAAATGCCGGACCCGTAATTTGGACTAATAATTACCAGACATCACCACAATGAAACATCAGTGTCTGAACTTCTTTGGGCCAAACTGAATTTTAATACATTTGGAAAAGGTTGGCCAGAGGCAGGAACCCTGTACACTGGGAAAAGGAGCGCACATGTGGAAGCACTTTAGGAAGTGATAAATGATTTGAAATCCACAGCTTTCCACAGAATGGAAATTAGGGCGAACAGGTGTTAAATGTGGACCACTGGTGCATTTTTAATCTGAAAGAAAACGTCCCAGGTCTTTGGGGCCAGATGTTGGGGGGCTGGGGATGGGAATCGGCTGGGGCATTGGTGAGTGTTCATGGCCTGAGGTGGATGATGTGCGGAGGCCCTATTTGCATGACTTCTCTCTCCACTGAGAAATAACGGGTCGCTTGTATCAGCTGTTCTCCTATAGGGAAAGAGAACTTTCATTTTGCCCGATCGGCGACCACACTGCACCTCTGCTATTCCAAGACAAGACAGGCTTTTTCTGTAGAGCTTGGACAGATATAATTCAAAATAGTGTTTTAGGGCTGAAGTAATATAATAACATCCAAACGTCCTCAGCAGAACATTTCCAACACTTCTGGCAATATTACAAATTTGTATTGGTCCATAAAATGGATAACTGCCATAAATTGGGCTTTAGTCAGGAAATGGTCAAGCATAATATCCATCCGAAGTGTCTCTGTTTTCCCATCGGAAATTTTCAGCCAGGAGTCAAACTTGACCATTACCTAAATGCCCATGATTAAATTAACCTTAGGTGTTCACCTAAGAGAGAGAGACATGTTGGATGTGATGAGTCATTTACATTGTCAGAGATAATGAAGGAATAACAGAAAGGCAAATACAACCGGCTCCACAGAAAACAACTCCAATACAAGTGAAGAGAAGGAGAATGGGATCATGTTTCATTGTTGGAGGCACAATACATTGCCTCTAATTTTGGACAGCCTCAATCTGAGCATTATGCCAGTATGCCAGCCTCCCCATAATTTCCACGGATTATTTGGTGGCATTACACCATCATCTGATTTTCAAGGATCTCTCTCACTCAATTATATACCCTCAACAACACCCCCTCCCCCCCTTCTCACACACGTACCGTACACACAAACACTAAATCATGTGCTGTATGCAGGTTGACGCTTATTGTCATGAGTCTTGCCCAGGAGGCAGAACTAAATTTCATGAAAATAACAATTTGCTTTTTGGTCTTAATAAAAGGTTAAGTTTAGGCATTAGGGTTAACAGTGTATTTAAGGTTAGAGGTAAGGTTAGGGTTAGCTTTAAAATCAGATTTTATGACACCGCACAGTATACTAAGCACTCTGTTCTCCGTTTCTCTCTACCTCCCTTTCCTTCCCTCCTCTGTCAATCTCACTTTCACTATTGATTTCATGGAACGTTTCTCAGACACACATGGATTGTCCACTTGTTTTCACTTGAAACACTCTCAGGTTGTTTTGTCCCAGCTGTCTAAACAAGGACATTAGGCACGTTTTGAGGCTGGAGTGATGTTGATGCGTTCAATATTTTCTTCGTCCTGAGAGGATCCCACAGTATGCCTCACTCTGTGGTACTATGGTACTTTATATAAAGCTGAAATTCTGGAGGGAAATAGACAGCTGCTGAGACTATCTGCTGTAATTCAAGTGAATTGACATCATACCTGTAGGATGGCATGGTGCCCAGATGGAGCTTAATGTAATACTATCTTGACTCCAACCATTTCATTAGCAGCGTGTGACCCCTCTTCTCCTATAGCCTCTGCAAAGGTAGGCTATAGACCAGCATTGTTTTGCCATGATGACAGTGCTTTCCGGGAGTCTAATTGGCTGTTGCATTAATAACATGGACAAACAAATTTAGCAGAACCTGTCCTCTTTAAAACTGCGGGAACAAAGAGGTGGGTGGAAATCAATCTTGGCTTTGTGCCTGAGCCGCTGACCCTTTCACGCTTTGAAGATTGTTGCTATAAAAAAAACAGCATCTGAGAAGTTATTTAACTACAAACAGAGTCCTACCTTCCCCATTCCAGCTGCATAATCAGGCATAATAAGTGGCTGCAAAGGTCCACTTAATGTATTTCTAACACTGGAGACCTGCTAATCTTGTCAGGGGAATGAGATGGAGGGAGAAACGTGTTGGAAGCCCCGGCTGGGCATGGAGCTGAGCGTTTAACTCCATAACCATGCAGGCAAATGCCTGGGCGCCTTTTCACAGAAAAAGAGAAAGGAGAGGGGTGGAATAAGCCCCAGTTTCATATTTCAGCCCAAAGTGGGGTTCCATTTTTCCGCTTTAGTTGCCATCGAGGAACAGTGGCAAGGACAACAACAGCAGCCCCTGCAGTAACAGCCTGCCTCAGCAGGCTGAAGCCTCATAAACCGGAGCCATTATCAGTCAGTATGGGCCTTTAAATAGAGAGCCCTTCACATCAGGCATGTGTGTGTGCTCTGTTAGGTGAACATCAACCCCTTCCTCATTCATGGATGGAGTTGTATGGCTGCAGACCACTGCATGTGATTATTGGACAGTATTTGCTTTTTTTTATCATTAAGACATGTCCTTTAACCTGAAAGAACATCACATTTTTTGGGGCTCTATAACACAATTTTAAAGTTTCCTAGTGTATTGAAACAAATACTGTGTTTGTCTGATGAAGTTGTCCATTACAATATTAGCACGTAATGTTGTTTGTGGCTGGTCAATATTGTTTAATGGCCATCTGCTTGGAGTCTGCTCCAAATTCATGCTTTGTATAGGCCTATTTGGCACTTCCAAATGTGCAAAAAAAAAAAACGTTGCATTACAGAATAGGCCTATCAAAATCACTTGTGATATATGAAGTGCAATTATGCGCTACATTTCAGGACAGATTGTATAGTATCCTGCTTTTGATCCAAATGAAACTATTAAAATGACAGCTTAGTATACCATCATACATGCCCAGTGAAATCACTTCTGAAACACAAAAGCAAGTGAAGCCAGAGAAAACACAAAAGGAAGATGAAACAAATAAAGACTTCCAAAACAACACTCAAACTCATCAGATATCACATTCCCTCCACTGTATTTGTCAAAACACCTTTATGGAGGTCTTTAAAATGCAGCGTTCCCATTAACAGCTCAAGCATATAATCACTACGTAATGAGGTATTAATTAAGCAAAGGGCATCTATTGCCCTCACTAACAGCCTCATAAACAACTGACAGGAGATTTGTGATTTTTGACTCCCTGACACCATTAAACAAATCAATATTGGGTTGTGCAGCCGTGTACTTTGGCTGGCTCTTCCTAGTCTTAGCCAATCAGCCATGCTGAATACTAATGAGGGAATTAACTGCCTCATATTCGGCATGTGTCCCATCAAACAGATCCTTATCACGGGGGAGATGAACGTCTCATTTGCATGGAAAAAGACTGCTTTGTAGGTAAAGATTTCACAATATGTCACTCATTATGTACCCCACGCACCTCCTTTCTCTCCTTTCTCCCTTGTTTCCCCTCTCACACACGCACGCACAAACACACACACACACACACACACACACACACACACACACACAAACACACAGCCACCACCGCACTACAATACATAGTTGTCTGACATTCAGCATCCACTACAGTGGCTTACATGTGCCGTGGGGGAGGGGCTTGAAGATGCATCTTACAATAATGCATTACCATTCATGCCAGCACTGTGTTGAACATTCTTCATTTATTTTTCCAGACACATTCTTTTTCTAATCACGTCTGTGATTTATTTGAAATATTTCTGTCTGTGTGTTGAGACAGACAACCTCACTTGGCATTCTGGTCCTTTTGATTGTTGCAGTAATCTTATTTGATAAATATTGCTCTCAGCGTACTTAATGAGGTTTGCTGTTCAAATCACAATGGTGAGCCTTCCAAGCCTGTCAGGTATAATACCATTTAAAAGAGTGTCAGATAATACGGAGACTGCCGTGTTGTATTGGGTAAAAAGCATACCATGTGTAAAATACAGGCACTAGCTTAGAGCTATACAGTAGGTGCCATTCCTTCCTATAATGCATGGTCCGTCGAGCCAGATTCGAACCGATGGCTATCAGAAACACAGGTTATACCAGCCACAGATCCAATACAAGTTTGTTAGTTGCCAGTTTATTTTCATTGTTGATCAATTCATCAACGTCATATACAGTAATATCCCAAATAAGAAACAGTAGTTTATATAATTAAATATAAACATTTTCTCTCCAGATCATAAAAACATATATTTTCTCTAGGCTTAAGTTTGACGAAGAGAAGCCCAGAATGCCAGAGCATCATCTAATTTAGTCCCTCTCACTGATCAGCCCAGTGAAATGAATGACAGGGGGGACGGCCTGTTGTCTTTGTTCCGTGTGTGTGGCCGCGGGGCGGCGAGTTAATGCAGGAGATTGACTCTTAATTGCACTGGGGGAACGAACGCTCATCTTTTCTCATTAATGAGACGCAGCGAGAGCCCGGAGATTTTCTCATCACACAAATACGTCTCCTCCATCTGTCAGGTTAAGTGCAGTTTAGATTATTGCCTTGAACTTCCAGAACATATCATTTCTCTGTGCACTTTGTCTTCAATTGTTGAACTTTGGGAGAGAAGGTGGGGCCTAGAGAGTCAGATCGGGGTTAAGGGGTGGACCTCTGAAGTGAGGCAGTCGCATATGTGATAGGAGGCCAGAAGGGGCAGAGCTCAACCTACAGTCCGTAGTGAAACCTCTTCACAGAGCCTAACGAGGCAGATGAGAAGGCCATTTCTAAGATCAGGTTTCAATTGCGTTTTGTCCATTCTCCAGATCAAAAGACAATCTTAATTTGAGTGCTGTTCCAAAAGAAAAGTTGTCCTATCGTAATACAGATGATGAGGGTGAAATGGATAGAGAGAGAAGGAGAGGGGATGAGAATGGAGTAATGTCGGGCTTTCTGGAGGTGTGAGCTGACCTCTGTCTGAGGAAATGACCATTGCCTCCTCATGAGCACAAAGCAGCAGACTTTTTTGGTGTAACACTAAAATGTGCTCCTCTGGGGCTCATTGAAAAATGATAGCCGAATAAGTGTTTGAAGTCTGCCAAAGACGATTCTAGTGGGATGGCGATGAAACTCTTATGCAGGCAATTTTCCCTCTCTTTTTTTCCCACTAACTGTACCATGGTGCGTGTTCTCTTGTCGCGCCTGGAGTGGAGGTTGCCAAACTCATTTCACCTCTTGGACCTCAGCTTGACTAGAAGCCAGACAACCAAAAGTGATAAGGCTGAATTAAGCTGCTACTCTCCTGTGGGAATGTTATTATACTGCCAGAAATAGGCATTGATTTCCCTATTAGAACAACAGGTAATGTTGTATAAAATAACTCTGAGCCCTCTTAAATGGCAGGTAATACTGAGTGAATAAAGACACAATTATGTTTATGGATATAAAGAGGATTATACTATACCCTCCAAGGTCCATTTAAATATGAAAAATTCGCACATCACAATGTTTTGAGAACCATAATCATCATCCTGTCTACTATATTCCACTATGGAACCACTATGTAAATGCTGCTGAAATAAGTCTATTTTTGTAATTTATTTAACTTTTTTGAATTTTTTGGGGAACTGCAAAAAAAATATTTGGGCTGGAGACAATGTGTAGACCGTGATGACAAGCCTAGCTTAGTGTTTCCATGGTTGCACCTCAATTCCCTCGAAACTGCAGCCCTCCCCGATATACGATCATGTTACACTCATTTGTTTTCATTATTGCATCAAAGACGAACTGGTCTTGAAGCAGCCATTTGCCTCTGCACCACAGCGCATGCAGGCCCGAAGAACAAATGTGATTCTGAAGTCACTTCGGGGTTACGTAAGCAAAAAGGAATCTGTACTTTAATAAAAGGTTAGAATCACATTCTTATGTTACAACCTAAAGAGAGGAACAGCCACTGAACTTTTAGGAAATAAATCCTGTATTACCCCTTATTAAAGCTGGTTGATTTTAAAATCCTGATCTGGAGTTAAAGTTAATCCGTGCCACACTGTGTAACTTTTATGAAATAAAAGACAAACCTCTTCTGTAAAAAAGTCAAATTCAACAAAAATGGAGCTTTCCCACTCAAAAAATAATAATTCTCCTCAGAATGACAAGTGTTGGTAAACGACGTTGATATTTTGTTTAAGGAGCTCAGCAGGGTATGTTAAGTAGTCTGTGCCGTGAATCACAAAAGAGCTGGAGGGTAAGGGGTGAAGGGAAATTCTGACCCCAGTGGACAGGTGGAGGTAAACTGAGACCCGTACCACCCGAGGGGAGGATGAACTTAAGACGTGTCCCTCACCATCCTTTCGAGGTGGTCAGCAGACTTCCTTCGCTGATCTTCCAAACTGCTCTAATCAGAGGTCAAGACCACCCCTTTTTCACCAGATGAAGTAGAACCAACCACCAGGGCAGGGCAGTCACAATTAGGAGTCATAAAATATAATAAAAACCTCAAAAACCGAGCTGCAGTAACTGGGGTAGTCAGAGGAAGAACAGAGAAGATCTTTGTACAGGGAAAAATATGAATCATGAATGAAACAGACACACCTTGTTCAAATGACTAAGATGTGTCTTAGTCACTCTCGCCATCACAAGGGAACTCACCATCTTCGCCAGATGGAATACAATCCCCTCACATTTATACTTCTCAATCAATAATAATAAAAAAGATCAATTTATATCATAAGTATACACTGGTGAAAGGGACACAACGCATGCATTTTGACCCTTCAAGTCTTCAAAGTTATGATTGCATGAATCTACATTCACAAAGACGTAAGGATGTAAAGACAACTGTCTGAAATCACACAGGTTGTTTGTCTTTCCACGAGCATCTCTAAGTCAGTGTTATTGTTTGTTTTTCGAAATCCTGTAATTAAGACAGCCGCAAATTTGTATTTCTGTTGTCTGAGGCCTTAGGCCAGGCTTAACAGTATTTAGCATTGTAGAGTGTACCCCCCATCCAATAGGATAGATCAAAAACAGGGTAACAAGGAGAAAAATAGCATGTGGTCTCATAATCCACACAGTGAAATTGCAGAAATTTTGTAAGCATGTATTATATACAGTAGGTCAAAAGTATTGATGTCATACAAACTTAAGGGGCACGGCAATAAACTTTTGCTCTATTAATGTGTATTCACTACTCATTTATAGAAGAAAGTCAACATTAGTATCACACTAGTCATTTGCTGGCACATTTTTACCAAGAAACCAAGGTATGGGTATAGATATTGGGCATTTCAACTGTGTAGCGTACCTAGAGTGAGTCTGCCCCTTTAGTAATAATGTCAGCTCTCATCACTGAGTCTAAGATTAGCTAGACTTTGGCCAAACATTACCTAATGTAGACATGAACTATCTGACATCACTACTTCAACCTTAACAGAAATATTTACTGATTGAAGCCAACGGGAATTACAATGTCTTATTTCATACAATCAAAGCCAACTCACAGACAACTCTAACACACAACCTTTAAACTCAACGTAACAATTCTCCTCTTACAGCTGGTTGGGTTGTCAGCTTGACACAGAAAGTGATAGATGATGCCAAAAGGTATTTGGAAACGCCTTGAGTTCCTGACACTCATTACGTTGGGATTACAAGATGTCAAGCTTGAACATAATTCTCATTTCTAAAGTATACCTCGAACAAAGAGTTGCATTACAGGCCAGGAATCCTCAGGTACCCACCAGGTTGTGTTTGCGCAGGGCACTGCTCACGGGTGATATCTCAACTCCCAACGTTACTGAACCTGGCCATCACCCGTCAGGTCCCAACGACGACAAACAAACCGTTAGCTGTCAAAGTGTGACCCGCCTGCAATATCGACTGCTCATAAGTCTACACACAATACACTAACATACACTTCAGTGGAAGTTTTCTGTGTACATAGACAAATACTTTGAGTGCTGATCAAGGGATACTTCTTCTTTGAGCTGGTAGTGAATATGATTAGCTTGTAATGAAATATATTGTTTCAGAGAGATTCTTGTATATTGATTTATTTTCTACTTTCATGTATTGGGTTCCACAAATTAAACTCCGAAGATACAGATAGCAGATATAGAGAATGGCAATGTATCCAGCTTGGTTCAGGTGGATATCAGTGCACTTTAAAAGTGCCTTGCTTCCTCTGAGTCTCAATCATCAGTCAATCCACACCTAATGTTTCTTGCTTGTGCAGTCAAACATTTAACTATGTTACAGTGCATTGCTGTGACTTCATCACTTCAAAACTTCACTGCATGTCAAAACAGGGCTGCTAAGGGTCTGTCTGTGGTAGTGTTGTGAGATATCTGTGACATCGCTAAGGGAAAGGCCTGGCAACACCCCCCTGTGTTTGTGTCTTCGAGGCTGCTGCTTCCTTCCTCCTTCAGAAGGATATTGGCGAGGATTTGTTACATTCCTCCTCCACGCTGCTTGCATCCAATCAGCACATTTTATTTTCTCGTTTTTCGCAGTCCCCGCCCTTTTGAACTCAGGAAATGCCGCAAAGAGCAGGAATAGCTGCCCAGGGGTCAGTGGTTGGATGACGTGGGAGGGAGTGTGGGTCTTGCTCGGCGGGAGGCACTCAATCCCTGATTTGCCTGTAGTACTGAGACGGATGGGAGATGGAGAGATGTGGAGTGTGGGAGTTTAGCTAGAGCTAGACCTTTGGTATGCCCTGATGGTCCTGTAAAATCACAGCGGAACCATGTGTTAACTACAAGAACATGTCAGATGTGACCAGGAATGAATGGGAATGAACTATCTTAAGGAACAGCGGAGGGCACTGACTGAGATCAGGCCTAATGCAGCACATCCCGTGTCTTCTGAAAGTATTCAGACCTCTTTACTTTTCCCACATTTTGTTACGTTACAGCCTTCTTCTAAAATTGATTGAATAGTTTTTTCCCCTCATCAATCTACCACAATACCACATAAAGACAAAGCAAAAACAGGTTACATTTTTTTGTTGCTAATTTATATTAAAAAAATAAAAAATGAAATATTACATTTACATAAGTATTCAGACACTTTACTCAGTACTTGGTTGAAGCACCTTTGGCAGTGATTACAGCATCAAGTCTTCTTGGGTATGATGCTACAAGCTTGGCACACCTGTATTTGGGAAGTTCCTCCCATTCTTCTCTGCAGAGCCTCTCAAGCTCTGTCAGGTTGGATGGGGAGTGTTGCTGCAAAGCTATTTTCAGGTCTCTCCAGAGATGTTCAATCGGGTTCAAGTCCAGGCTCTGGTTGGGCCACTCAAGGACACTCAGAGACTTGTTCCAAAGTCACTCATGCGTTGTCTTGGGTGTGTGCTTAGGGTCCTTGTTCTGTTGGAAGGTGAACCTTCGCCCCAGTCTGAGGTCCTGAGTGCTCTGGAGCAGGTTTTTATCAAGGATCTCTCTGTACTTTGCTTCATTCATCTTTGCCTTGATCCTGACTTGTCTCACAATCCCTACTGCTGAAAAACTCCCTACAACATTATGCTGCCACCACCATGCTTCACCGTAGGGGTGGTGCCAGGTTTCTTCCAGACATGACGCTTGGCATTCAGGCCAAAGAATTCAATCTTGGGTTCATCAGACCAGAGAATCTTGTTTCTCATGGTCTGAGAGTCTTTAGGTGCCTTTTGGCAAACTCCAAGAGGGCTGCCATGTGCCTTTTACTGAGGAGGGGCTTCTGTCTGGCCACTCTACCATAAAGGCCTGATTGGTGGAGTGCTGCAGAGATGGTTGTCCTTCTGGGAGGCTATCCTATCTCCACAGACGAACTCCAGAGCTCTGTCAGAGTGACCATCGGGTTATTGGTCACCTCCCTGACCAAGGCCCTTCTATCTGACTGCTCAGTTTGGCCGGGTGGCCAGCTCTAGGAAGAGTCTTGGTGGTTCCAAAGTTCTTCCATTTAAGAATGATCGAGGCCACTGTGTTGTTGGGGATCTTCAATGCTGTAGACATATTTTGGCACCATTCCCCAGATCTGTGCCTCGACACAATCGTGTCTCAGAGCTATACGGACAATTCCTTTTACCTCGTGGCTTGGTTTTTGCTCTGACATGCACTGTCAACTGTGGGACCTTAGTCCTGAAGGCCAGTTTTATTGCTTCTTTAATCAGAACAACAGTTTTCAGCTGTGCTAACATAATTGCAAAAGGGTTTTCTAATGATCAATTAGCCTTTTAAAATGAAAAACTTGGATTAGCTAACACAACTTGCCATTGGAACACTGGAGTGATGGTTGCTGATAATGGACCTCTGTACGCCTAAGTAGATAATCCATGAAAAGTCTGCCGTTTCCAGCTACAATAGTAATTTACAACATTAACAATGTCTACACTGTATTTCTAATCAATTTGATGTTATTTTAATGGACAAAAAATGTGCTTTTCTTTCAAAAACAAGGACATTTCTAAGTGACCCCAAACTTTTGAACAGTAACGTATGTGTGAAATAAAGCAATGGAAGATTGTGCCATTTAAGTCTGCCTGATGGATTAGGCACCATGGCATTAAAAATGGTTATACTGTGGTCTTATTGATTTTATTACCCTTCAGTGGATGATACACTCTATCATCTCTGGCCATCTTTTCTGATAGTCTAGTACATTGCCTTGCCAAAGTATTCATCCCCTTTGGCGCTTTTCCTATTTTGTTGCATTACAACCTGTAATTTAAATCGATTTTTATTTGAATTTTATGTAATGGACATACACAAAATAGTCCAAATTGGTGAAGTGAAAATAAAAAAATAACTTGTTTCAAAAAACTCAACAACAAAGAAAAAACGGAAAAGTTGTGCGTGCATACAGTTTAAGTCGGAAGTTTACATACACCTTAGCCAAATACATTTAAACTCAGTTTTTCACAATTCCTAACATTTAATCCTAGTAAACATTCCATGTCTTAGGTCAGTTAGGATCACCACTTTATTTTAAGAATGTGAAATGTCAGAATAATAGTAGAGAGAATGATTTCTTTCAGCTTTTATTTCTTTCATCACATTCCCAGTGGGTCAGAAGTTCACATACACTCAATTAGTATTTGGTAGCATTGCATTTAAATTGTTTAACTTGGGTCAAACGTTTCGGGTAGCCATAAGCTCCACAAGCTTCCCACAATAAGTTGGGTGAATTTTGGCCCATTCCTCCTGACAGAGCTGGTGTAACTGAGTCAGGTTTGTAGGCCTCCTTGCACGCACACACTTTTTCAGTTCTGCCCACAAATTTTCAATAGGATTGAGGTCAGGGCTTTGTAATGGCCACTCCAATACCTGGACTTTGTTGTCTTTCAGCCATTTTGCCACAACTTTGGAAGTATGCTTGTGGTCATTGTCCATTTGGAAGACCCATTTGCGACCAAGCTTCAACGTCCTGACTGATGTCTTGAGCTGTTGCTTCAATATATCCACATATTTTTCCATCCTCATGATGCCATCTATTTTGTGAACTGCACCAGTCCCTCCTGCAGCAAAGCACCCCCACAACATGATGCTGCCACCCCCGTGCTTCACGGTTGGGATGGTGTTCTTCGGCTTGCAAGCCTCCCCCTTTTTCCTCCAAACTTAACGATGTTCATTATGGCCAAACAGTTCTATTTTTGTTTCATTAGATCAGAGGACATTTCTCCAAAAAGTACGATCTTTGTCCCCATGTGCAGTTGCAAACCGTTGTCTGGCTTTTTTATGGCAGTTTTGGAGCAGTGGCTTCTTCCTTGCTGAGCGGTTATGTCGATATAGGACTCGTTTTACTGTGGATATAGATACTTTTGTGTCTGTTTCCTCCAGCATCTTCACAAGGTCCTTTGCTGTTGTTCTGGGATTGATTTGCACTTTTCGCACCAAAGTACGTTCATCTCTAGGAGACAGAACGCGTCTCCTTCCTGAGCGGTATGACGGCTGCGTGTTCCCATGGTGTTTATACCTGCATACTATTGTTTGTACAGATGAACGTGGTACCTTCAGGCGTTTGGAAATTGCTCCCAATGATGAACCAGACTTGTGGAGTTCTACAATTCATTTTCGGAGGTCTTGGCTGATTTCTTTTGATTTTCCCATGCTGTCAAGCAAAGAGGCACTGAGTTTGAAGGTCGGCCTTGAAATACATCCACAGGTACACCTTCAATTGACTCAAATTATGTCAATTAGCTTATCAGAAGCTTCTAAAGCCATGACATAATTTTCAGGAATTTTACAAGCTGTTTAAAGGCACAGTCAACTTAGTGTATGTAAACTTCTGATCAAGTGGAATTGTAATACAGTGAATTATAAGTGAAATAATCTGTCTGTATACAATTGTTGGAAAAATTACTTGTGTCATGCACAAAGTAGATGTCCTAACCGACTTGCCAAAACTATAGTTTGTTAACAAGAAATTTGTAGAGTGGTTGAAAAATTTGTTTTAATGGCTCCTACCTAAGTTTATGTAAACTTCCGAATACAACTGTATGTATTCAACCCATTTGCTATGAAGCCCCTAAATAATATCTGGTGCAACCAACTACCTTCAGAAGTCACATAATTAGTTAAATAAAGTCCACCTGTGTGCAATCTAAATGTCACATGATCTGTCACATGATCTCAGTATATATACACCTGTGCTGAAAGGCCCCTGAGTCTGCAACACCACTAAACAAGGGGCACCACCAAGCAAGCAGCACCATGAAGACCAATGAGCTCTCCAAACAGGTCAGGGACAAAATTGTGGAGAAGTACAGATCAGGGTTGGGATATAAAAAAAAATCTTAAACTTTGAACATCCCACGGAGCAACATTAAATGCATTATTAAAAAATGGGAAGAATATGGCACCACAACAAACCTGCCAAGAGAGGGCCGCCCACCAAAACTCCCAGACCAGGCAAGGAGGGCATTAATCAGAGAGGCAACAAAGAGACCAAAGATAACCCTGAAGGAACTGCAAAGCTCCACAGCGGAGATTGGAGTATCTGTCCATAGGACCACTTTAAGCTGTACACTCCACAGAGCTGGGCTTTACAGAAGAGTGGCCAGAAAAAAAAACATTGCTTAAAGAAAAAAATAAGCAAACACGTTTGGTGTTTGCCAAAAGGCATGTGGGAGACTCCCCAAACACATGAAAAAAGGTACTCTGATCAGATGAGACTAAAATTGAGCTTTTTGGCCATCTAGGAAAACCCAACACCCAACATCATCCTGAGAACACCATCCCCACAGTGAAATTATGGTGGTGACAGCATCATGTTGTGGGGATGTTTTTCATCGGCAGGGACTCAGAAACTGGTCAGAATTGAAGGAATGATGGATGGTGCTAAATACAGGGAAATTCTTTAGGGAAACCTGTTTCAGTCTTCTAGAGATTTGAAACTGGGATGGGGGTTCACCTTCCAGCAGGACAATGACCCTAAGCATACTGCTAAAGCAAAACTGGTTTAAGGTGAAACATTTAAATGTTTTGGAATAGCCTAGTCAAAGCCCAGACCTCAATCCAATTGAGAATCTGTGGTATGACTTAAAGATTGCTTACACCAGCGGAACCCATCCCCACTTGAAAGAGTTGGGGCAGTTTTGCCTTAAATGGGCAAAAATCCCAGTGGCTAGAGGGACCAAGCTTATAGAGACATACCCCAAGAGACTTGCAGCTGTAATTGTTGCAAAAGGTGTCTCTACAAAGTTTTGACTTTAGGGGTGGTGAGTTGTTATGCACGCTCAAGTGTTCTGTTTTTTTGTCTTATTTCTTGTTTGTTTCACAATAAAAAATATTTTGCATCTTCAAAATGGTAGGCATGCTGTGTAAATCAAGTGATACAAACCCCCAAAACATAAATTTTAATTCCAGTTTGTAAGGCAACAAAATAGGAAAAATGCCAACGGGGGGTGAATACTTTCACAAGCCACTGTAGGTGTCACTTTTTATGGGTGGATATGTTTCGTAGACAAGTTACACATTTGGATCATAACCAATGCATTGAAATTACAATTGGACTTACAGACTTGCATACATCAGAAATCGGGACAATCACATTTGTTTTACCCTAAATAGCTTTACTTATAGAAATGCATGAAACCTGGCCATATCGTGAACCTGCTAAGGTATGAGAGAAAATTAGTTTTCCCTCATATATCCCTCCACCTTAGCACTGTCATAAGCTATTTTCTGCTCTACTGCAAATCCTAATTGATCGCTCTCAATCTTAGCTTTACATTACATGGGGAGATGACATCATTTGATACCAGTATTTCGTGCCGCTCTTGCAGCCTAATGTTGTTTTGCCAGCTTTACCGCAAAGCACTGTCTAGACAAAAGCATATGTACACAGAAACACAGAGTGGATAAATGTTTAGACAATCATTATATATATTTTTTTTAAATGGACTGACTTACCTCTTGGAGAGAGCGCCAGTCATTGTTGAATTGCAGTTTGGCAAGTGTTCTGCAAAGGCCTCTTGCGCTTTGCTCTCTTTCAAGCGTAATGCTTACATGCTTCAGGGGAGTAAGCCAAATATGAAGAGACAATAGTGTAATTTATGAAATAAGTAGAGATAATGTCCACCCATGACGGTAACAGTGAATATGTATCCTATCCATTGACTGTTGCACTTTTGAAGCTCAATGTGCACCTTTTGCCTCAATGATGAATCATGTTTGTTCCTATTCACCTGTCAATCGAAAAAATAGTAGCGGTCATTTGAACAAAAGGGATAGTTCCTTTCAAAACAAAGAGTGTGGTGTGTTGTGAAGAAAGGAACTGTGTAATGCAGACATACACATAACAGCCAGGTAGAATTTGTATTGATTTATACTCATCATGGTAAGCACTCTCTTTTATCAGAACAATTATGACACCCACATACATCAGTCACGATCATGTTCTATTTTTGCTCATTTCTTCAGGGTACAACAGCAGCATCCCAGTAGGCCCAGGCCCCGTGCCCTAACCCCTACTCCTTTCCTGCCTCCTCCTTCTCCTCTCACAGGTCGTCCTCACTCATGCGCTTACTAAAAAACAGATCAACACCTGTGATGGCAGGTGATTTATTTGACACTAAACCGCCATGAAGAGAGAGCTGTAGAGAGGGAGGGACAGAGAGCCAGCAGACACACTAGCTAGCTGCAGCCCTGGAGGCCTGGAAGTCAACGCCCCACTGTAAACCACTTACCGCTTGCTTCGTTCTGCTTCTCATGTGACTGTTTTCTTTATTTCCTCAGCTAAAAGATGGCTGAATCATTGCCATTCATCACCATGAGGTCATAAAAAGCCCGGAGGATGATATAATCATGTCTATTGAGGGGGTGTGGTTGGCTGATGTCCCCAGTGTGTGACATCACTGAACCTGGGTCCGGCCCCCAAGACCACAGGCTTTGGCCCCCTCACAGTCAGGGCATATTGGGCCACCATGCCGCGGACCAATGGCTGAGGATTAAAGCATGTTTCCCCTGCGTCTGTCCATTTGATTGAGCTGATCAGACAACGCACAGTGCAGGATGTTGTCCAAGGACCTAACGAGAGTAGAATTATTGAGTAACAGGAAATGAAAAAATTCCTGCAATGCCGATCCACCACTCAAAGCAATTCTAGCGCAATCTGGCCTGCCCCCTCTCTGAACTCCAGCCATTGAGGTTTCTTTCTTTCTTTTTTTTCATCCTTTAATACAGAGACTATTATGGGGACAGAAACTACAGTACAGGCTTGATGCTCTCTCACTGGTTTCCAGTCAACAAATAGCTTTTGATGTTAGATGTGTAGTTAATAAAGCTGTATTCTTTACCTTTATAAGGATGTATGTAATACTGTGTGGCCCATCCAGGACTCATGTTACTGTTACTCATGTTACTGAAGCCTTATAATCCCAATAACTACCTGTCTATAAAGAAATGGAGTTACCCAGTAACAGTATTGAGTCGAGTAATTTACAAAGGACACATAACCATCAGGTGTGGGGGCAGTATTCACATTCACTGTCTGTCCCAAATCAGCGTAGTATTAAATGTGTACATGGCACTGTGTTTGGCTGTGTTAGTGGTCCAATATGTTGTAACACTTGGAACATTTGGAAATCAGCTAGTGCAATGAGGGGAACAGCTGGATTACCTAAAAGCCTGGCCTAATGGTCCTGTTTAGGATATTGTAAGGGCCATGGCATTGTAAGTACCTTGTGTAACAGGATCTTTCCTACAGCAGCATATTAATACCTGTGAAGTCAAGCAGAACTATTACCTTCGTGTTGGGATGTCAACCAACATCACATGAACAGCCTTACCAGTCCAGAGTTCAAAACATGAACAGTAACGCATTTATACAGTTGATTACCAACCAATTTGATTTAAAAGTGAAAAATAACACAACCCAAAGAGAGGAAGGCACAGTGTCTGTAAAATCTGTGGTGATTATCGTAAATAACTTACCCGAATAAGTAAGTTAAGCAAACATCGATATGTAAAAGAAAGTCTGTTTCTGTCAAACTGTAACCACGTGTAGACGAAAAGTGAAGGGAGGTATCAAACTGTGACCACACAGCCGCCAACCCACCAGAACCTTTATGACTCAGTAACACAGACTCACACTCGTGCTAAACGAGCGTGTAAAATATTAGCGAGTAGAGGAAAAATTACAGGTGCATTATTTTAATATTTCAACCGCATGTGGGAATGTGTAACGTGGCACCGCTAATGTGGCCCCACATGGCTGTTCTCGTTAACAGGATGGCTGGAGCAGGAGCTAGAGGTCACTGGGTGGCTGAGAACATTTGTGCCCATTAGTCAAATACCATTCGGGGGTTTGTTAAAACTTCAACACGGCTTAGAGCCATGTTTTGTGGTTTGTGAAACACTTCCTGTTCTATATGAGTTTCATTGCGTCACGACTCTAGGGGCTGCACAGGTAATGATGCAGGACTTGAAAACACATCTAGTCATGTATACTATTGCACTGTATCAGACGTACTAAATACTAACTGAACACCAGTTCTGTTACTGGGGTCCATTCACTTATACTGTATGGTTATGAATCAACCAAACATGACTATTTCTGCATTCTCAAATATACCCAAATCTGTCTCTCAGACAGAGAAAATGTGACCAGGTGATTCTTTCAATGATTCCCGATTCATTTACATTCTTCATTTACATTCCTCAAATACTTCAATTTGATCAAAAAGAACAACCATTAACCCCTGAGCTCACATATCAAACCTGGGTAGACAGAACACTTAGATAGGGTCCAAAGAAGTGATTTTTGACACCACTGATGTGATGGACCCGAAATACGTATCTAATCTAATCAAATCAAATGTAATTTGTCACATGCGCCAAATAAGGTGTAGACCTTACAGTGAAATGCTTACTTACAAGCCCTTAACCAACAATGTAGTTTTAAGAAAAATAAGTGTTAAGTAAAAAAATAGATAAGTAAAACATTTCAATTAAAATAACAAATAGTTGAAGAGCAGCAGTAAAATAACAATAGCGAGGCTATATGCAGAAGTACCAGTACAGAGTCAATGTGTGGGGGTACAGGTTAGTCGAGGTAATTGAGGTAATATGTACATGTAGGTAGAGTTCAGGTGACTATGCATATATAATAACCAGAGAGTAAAAGCAGCGTAAAAGAGGGGGACGACGACGACGACAATGCAAACAGTCTGGGTAGCCATTTGATTAGGTGTTCAGGAGTATTATGGCTTGGGGATGAAGCTGTTAAGAAGCCTTTTGGACATAGACTTGGCGCTCCAGTACTGCTTGCCGTGCGGTAGCAGAGAACAGACTATGACTGGGGTGGCTGGAGTCTTTAACAATTTTTAGGGCCTTCCTCTGACACCGCCTGGTATAGAGGTCCTGGATGGCAGGAAGCTTGGCCCCAGTGATGTACTGGGCTGAACACACTTCCCTTTGTAGTGCCTTGTGGTCGGAGGCCGAGCAGTTGCCATACCAGGCAGTGATGCAACCAGTCAGGATGCTCTCGATGGTGCAGCTGTATAACTTTTTGAGGATCTGAGGACCCATGCCAAATCTTTTCAGTCTCCTGAGGGGGAATAGGCTTTGTCGTTCCCTCTTCACGACTGTCTTGTTGTGTTTAGACCATGTTAGTTTGTTGGTGATGTGGACACTAAGGAACTTGGAGCTCTCAACCTGCTGCACTACAACCCCGTCGATGAGAACGCGGGCGTGCTCAGTCCTCCTTTTCCTGTAATCCACAATCATCTCCTTTGTCTTGATCACGTTGAGGGATAGGTTATTATCCTGGCACCACACAGCCAGGTCTCTGACCTACTCCCTATAGGCTGTCTTATTGTTGTCGGTGATCAGGCCTACCACTATTGTGTTGTCGGCAAACTTAATGATGGTGTTGGAGTCGTGGCCGTGCAGTCATGAGTGAACAGGGAGTATAGGAGGGGACTGAGCACACACCCCTGAGGGACTCCCGTGTTGAGGATCAGCGTGGCGGATGTGTTGTTACCTACCCTTACCACCTGGGGGCGGCCCGTCAGGAAGTCCAGGATCCAGTTGTAGAGGGAGGTGTTTCGTCCCAGGGTCCTTAGCTTGGTGATGAGCTTTGAGGGCAATATGGTGTTGAACGCTGACCTGTAGTCAATGAATAGCAAAAAAGTGATCTGGTCACATCCCTACAGACCATCGAAAAAAGTTATCTGCTCGTCTAAAGATGTGATCTGGGACGCCCCTGTGGATTGTCCAAGAAAAAGATAATGGCCAGCCCTATGAATCTTCCAAAAACACTGGTCTGGGACACACACCCTGATGGTCCAAAAACTTAAACAGGAAGTCCAATAAAGTTATCTGGAAGAGTCACCTGTGGTTCAAGTAAGTTAACCTGTGGTTGGAGGAAGTGATCCGGAGTACTCCACCAATCCAACTAGTGATGCAATGCTGTGCTTGAAAGGGATCATCCATGGGTTTGTAACTTTATCTAGAGCATTGGACATTTGCTCCGGATAAATAACTACATTATCTTCCCCATTTAAAACATCCCCAAAAATTGCTAACTTTAACCATTTTGGGGTTCTTACCGAAACTAAACCCAAAAGCTAATGTTATCATTTTGACAAGCCAAGTGAGTGAAAAAAAGTTAGAATTTAATGATTTTGACAGTGTTCATATCAGACGTCTGAGATAAATAGAAAAGCCATCACATATTGTGCAGTATACTCACACAGAAAGAACTCCTGTCGTCACTTTCTTCTCAAATATAACACAGAGGTAACTAATGAACAATCATTTGTCTCTGTCACTAACGTAGGGAGTTGAGTGGAATGGGTTTTTCTTTTGTGTGTAAACCTGCCAATTCCGAGGCTCTTTCATTCCACCTCTTCATGCACATGAGGGACGGTTCAAAGGGTGACTCTCTGACATGGCGTGTGATCACTCCTCCGTCCTTTATCTGCCTCCCCACATTAGCACGTAAATGAGGCTGCACTTGGAGTTTCTACGAGCTGCAGCGCGCTCAGTGTGAACAGGAGTTGCTCCGTTATCGTTATTGGACAGATTTCTGACATTCTAACACTTCAGTTTCATTAACATTCAAAATGGCTGTGTATTTGACACTGTTTATGTTCAGAGGATTTTTGTATGCTTTCAGGGGTTTTCATCTACGAAACCAACCTGAGTTACCAAAGTTATACGCCTCAGTTTATAGTATTATAATGACTTTTCATCGGTGTGCTGCTCTTTGTAAGAGTGTAATTACTGCAATCATTTATCAATAATACTCAGCAAAAAAATAAGCCAGTGTTCTTTGCAGAACTCCTGAGATTCTGACATGAATTAGTATTTTAGGCTGTAATATAGCTAATGAACAGCATTGTGATACTTCTAGTGGGTCTGGATATCCGTGTTGACGTGCCTGCAGCCGTAGTGTGTGTACCTAGGCCTGCGGTGGGGCGACTGTGAGGTCCTGAAACGCCATTGTGATTCAAGCGGAGCTTATCACATGGGATAGAACTGGCAGCCTCTTAAAAGGTATTATATGTACTCTCCTTCCTTCTTTCTGACAGGAGTCCTTGGGATGAAAGTGGGAAGCACTGGAAAAAAGAGACATTGTTTCCATGGCGAAGTCTTTGTTTCTATTCTCTCCATCCCGAGTCTCTCCAGGAATCCTCATTTCCACCATTCACCCACCCATCCTCAGATAAAAGATGGCTGAAGGCGGGTATTTTCTCAATGGGGACGGCTTGTAACCAGTCTGCAGAAGGGAAGTGGCACAAAGCTCAAGACTGAGAGAAGGTTGGAACACAGCTTTCAGACCTCTTTGAATTCGCTCGCACTGTGTAGGGATGCTGGCTATAGAATAATTTTCAAGGGGTCTAATCAGACAGTGAGCTGCAGACAGGTGCCTTGCCTGAGGCCTGATAAAGGCACAAAATACAATCTAAATTGTTGCATTCATATGAAAACTGATCGTGGAAGGGGATAATGATACCACAATGTTTATGAGTCCATTTCAATCCAGGACCCCCCCTTTTATCCCTGCGTTGGTTTGTTCAGGGCTCTAATAATTAAGCCTGTGTTCTTTTGGGGGGTGACGCTTGGTGATGTCCAGGTTTAGAGAATGCCAGACTTGGCAGCTGGCGTTCCTAAAGCGGGTGCTTGGCATTAAGACGAGGGAGGGGAGAGTTCATGCCAGTCCCTGGGGAGTGGGAGGTGTTAACTTCTAATGGCTTTCTCCACCACAGCCCTGACATCTGCAGGACTCCCAGAAAAGAGAGCGAGACGTTTTTTGAAAAATTAATGGAGCTGAATGCATCTCACAGTGAGGAGAGGGCTGGATTAATCAGCACATTAAGGGCTAGCTCCGGATTGGAAATAATTATGGGAGCTGACAAGGTGCTGAGGTGCCAGAGCGAGCTCCTTTCAGGAATGCATTTTAAAAAGCAGTTTAAAAAGCCTTCAGATGTTGGCATTATCTTGCGTGACCAAATTAGGGGCAAATGAGAAAAGTTTATCTGGCATTTTGGAGTATTGAAAGAGCTTAGGCTTTATAAATTATACAGTGTGTGTGTGTGTGTGTGTGTGTGTGTGTTTGTGTGTGTGTGTGTGTGTGCGTGCGCGTGTGTGTGTGTGTGTGTGCGCGTGTGTGTATGTGCATGTGTGTGTGTGTATGCGTGTATGCATGTGTGTGTGCGTTGCCAGTGTGTGTGCGTTGCCAGTGTGTGTGTGTGTGTGTGTGTGTGTGTGTGTGTGTGTGTGTGTGTGTGTGTGTGTGTGTGTGTGTGTGTATGTGCAAAGTGGGGGAGGGGATGTCAGCAAAAAGAATTGTGGGTAAATCCTATTTTTCTGAAAGAAAAAAAACCCAGCTTTCGGTAGATTAAAAGTGGGTGGTTTGTTTTTCTTTGAGGGGCGGAATAAAACTTAAAAGAGAATTAATTCAAACGGGTGCTTGAAACTATCATACTATTTGTGCAAATGAAAAGTGGATGTCTTAACACCCAGAAAGAGCCAGACGGTAAACGGATTATAGTTGACCACCCATGAAAAGCATGAAGAGGGGAAAAAATAAATGATTTAATAAGCAGCATGTTTTGCTCCCTTTCAGGATTAATCTCCTATAATTTTTTCCAGGAAAGTGATTGGTCATGCGTTCTGCTTATCACTGACATTCCTTCCCATTTGAAACATCATTTGTGTGATGATAGCCGTTTCCATCAGAACAGAATCAAGGTGATGTACAGCATGTCACTGATAAGACCTAGAGTTCTGTCAAACTGCGGGGTATTGGAAATATTTATCGAATATTGAAACACATCGCTTAGATTCATTTCTTTGTCACAGTGGTGAGCATTAGTTGAGAAACAGAGCTGCAACAATATATCTTAGTCCTCCTGGTCCACTCTATCATCAGAGACATGTGATACTGAGGCCCTCTATGTATTTGCAAAATACAAGAAATTGTATATCCACGTTGAACTAACACTCAATGTTTCTCAGTGTTGTGGTGTGCATTACTCAGAATATCAGTAAATGATGATATAACTTTAATTGTATGACATAAATGGTGCACAAACAACATAAAACAGCAGATTCTTGCTGGATTATGATATGGCACGTATTGTTTGTTACAAATCAGTTTCACTCAAAGTACTATGAGACAATGTATTTCCATTACTCATACAGAGATGTAAATACTTTTTATCAACAAAGCGATGAGCGGTCAATGATCTAACGCTCACTAAGTTTGGTCCATTTTGAATGAACTGAAGAAATACAGCATGTCCTGCATGCAATCAGAATATGCCTATATTGATTACAGGTCATAATGTTTATGTATTTATGGCAATGTGAAAACAATAGCTTTGAAGAGGTCCAGTGATGGACATCAAAAGAGAAATGCTTGTGTGAAATGCCAAACGTTTGGCTGGACGTTTGATCTTTAAAGGCCCTGATCAGATATGTAACCTTGGATAGAGATCTCCATTATGGCTATTGTTCTCTTTTAACACAACTGCTCGCCGGGGTAATGTCAACACGCCCAATGACCAATTGGAGAGGTTCAAAAACAAACAGCAAACTGCTTTAGCCTACAGTCTAAGCTACACAGCAACTGTGTAACAGTACAAGAGTCATGATTGGTATATATTGGTAAGACAACTTTGTCATAAATAATTGCAGAAAGTGCTTGGAGTATCCTCTAAAACTGCACGTTATTGGTCAAAGTGTAATTCTTCTTTCTCTTACCATTGCCCATGTAATAACTTACAATAGCTTGATTTACAGATCTAATCACAATTCTGAAATACCCAATCTGAGGGATACAAATTTTTATTTAACTACTTCTACTGTTGTTGTATTAGAAAAGGTCATACTGAAAAGGTTCCTCAATTGAAAAAAATAAATGGGTATGAAATTAACTTAATTGCCTTGAAATGAGACTCATATTACATGGTTTGGATTCTAGAAACTGACAATAAGTTATAGGCTACTGCTCGCAAAATGTTGAACAATTCAACATTGGAAAATATAATTGATTTAGTGACATAGATTGTAGATAAGAATGAGTTCATATGAGTGAAATTATATTCCTCCGTTCAAAATGTATAACAAGACAGAATAGAACTGAACGAATAATAGCCCACTCTATCGAATGGAAGTTAGTTAGGCCTAGTCATGTGTGAGGGAGAGAGTGTCTGCATGTATGTCTTTCCCCGCTCATAGCCTATGGGTGTAATACTTAAGCTTTCACATTTGCAAAATCCGACAGGATATTTACCACATGTAAATGCTTACATTTACTTGGAATTCTAATTTCCCCTAATCTATGTGTGTGTGCATAATTGTGTTTTTCAGACCTCACCTTAGCCACACTGCTCGAGGGTCTTGGCTGGATCATCGTTATACTCTACATTACAGACACTAAACTGGACTGATTTGGATTATTTTGTTGCAGTACAGTACTCATCATAGAGCAGCGGTTATAAATAAATCAAACATGAAGTAAAGTGGTGCGAAACGTTGTTGACTTACGAAACACTTAATCATTTATCTAACTTTTTCCTTCATCAAACAACACAATTTGTCTTTGAACCAACTTCACAAAGGGGGAGTTCCAAAAGACATCCATGGCTGCTCATTAAGGCCTGCCCTACCTACTATTTGGCCTCAGCTCTCCAGGCCTGGGGGACACTGAGTCAGGGTTTGGTGTTTGAACACACCTCTACCTCCTCTGTAAAGATGGCTGATCAGATGAGAGGAAACAAAGGTTGTTATTTATATACCCCTTTAGATATGCTTTTACTACCAACCACCTCCACCTCCAAACACGCACATGCGCGTGTACACACACACACACAGTCAGTCACGCACACGCGCGCACGCACACACACACGCGCGCGCACACACACACACACACACACACACACACACACAGCAGTCAGTAGGTTGGTTACTATTCCTGTGTAACTAGTTTTACAAAGACGAGAGCACATGGAGAGCAGTTCTACTGCACCCAGGGTCACGATCATTGCGATGACAACATCCGAACAGAAGAGAACAAATGGACCCAATTTACTATACTTAACACCTGGTGTGTTAGTCGCTAGGCTTTTAATGAACTCTAAAGCTATAGCAGTCATCCTTATTATCTGGATGATTTCTCACGAGAAATTACCATTCGGCCCTTTATTACACATACTTACTCATTAGGTGATGGTAGCAAGGGGAGTATTAAGCAGGGAAGAAAAATAAATCTCTTTCTGGATTCATTTTCTTTGCAAACCCACACAAATTATGCTTTTTAATAGAGTCAACAAGCACTGAATGAACACTCAGTATAACTGATGCTGTGTAGTATGCTAAAGAGCAGTGATTGGTAGTATATTACAACCTCACCATCCAATGGAGTGCCATGTAACAGGTCTAACTGTTCACTCACGTAGTGAGTCTTGTAACGATGCCTTTCATTTGGTGTTTGACATGAAACAGATTGTTTCGAAAGTAGCTTGGTTCCCAAAAGGGCAACAAAAAATTGGTTCTCAGAATTGATTGGGCAATCAGTGTAGGCTACTCAAAATTATTGCAAGATAATTACTAACTAAAGGGTCTTTCTAGCACTGAGGTCAGAGGCCACAGACTGGCACCTCTCTGCTGGCCTCCATCATACAGCACAGTAGCTGGCATGGGTGGTTAGGGGTGTGGATGATAGGAGGGTGGTGAGGCCATTAACCAATCACAGTCTAATGAGGGGGAGCTGAGATAAAGGCCAGCTCCTGGTCTTTTTAATGAGGTAACTGAGGTAACCGGAGGCTCAGTGACACAGGCCGCGATGGCGACTCACAGCCGCTTAATGACACCCCTAATCCCTGCAGAGACGGCGCCACACACAATTGGCTTCCCCTCCATGTGGTGAAATATCCCAGCAACACCTTCTTGATCGCACCCTGTGACGCCAGTTAGCAGTCCGATGGCATTGGAAAATAGGACCTAATACACTTTTGAAAAAATACATGTGTGGATCAAGTAACAAGAGAGATCTCTGAAGTCTGAGGAGTGTTCTTGGGGTAGTAATGCGGTCGGTTTAAAGAGCTGACCACAATCAGACACTTCCAGATCATTCTTGTTACCATTGTCCTTCTTCACAACGTTTAGAGCTGAGAACTGACTTGTTGTGACAGGAAGTGTAAAGACGTCTCGCCATCACCTACAGCCACCTAGTCTGGTGAAGCCCTGTGTCATTAGTGCTTCACATGATTACTGAATTTTCTGAACATAGATGATGTTACGACAATGATCACAAAATGAAGGACAAGCCATGGCAGTCAATATTATGTTTGAGAGTAAGGTTTCAGTGCATGTGGATCCACGGAACTCCAGGTGATGAAGATGCTGAGCTTTCGTGGTAGTAATGCATTTTTATATTCATCCAAAAGAAAGTATTTATTGTTATTCAAAATAGAACTATCCTTTATTCATTTTAATATACAAGCTTAATTAGCTTCAACCCAATGCTAAGCTGGTCTGTATAATGAGTAGCTTGAAATAGGCTAGCTTTTTGCAAACATTGTTCAATTCCACATTTTATTCAAAGCTAATGCTTTACAAAACAGATGACAGATTTTTTTTGCATATTCATAAGTGCCTTGCAAAAGTATTCATCCCCCTTGGCGTTGTTCCTATTTTGCTGAATTACAACCTGTAATTTAAATACATTTTTATTTAGATTTCATGTAATGGACAAACACAAAATAGTCCAAATTGGTGAAGTGAAATTTAAAAAATTACTTCTTTAAAAAATGTTTTAAAAAATAAGGAAAAATGGTGTGTGCATATGCATTCATCCACTTTGCTATGAAACCCCTAAATGAGATCTGGTGCAACCATTTACCTTCAGAAGTCACATAATTAGTTAAATAAAGTCCAAGGGTTTGCAATCTAAGTGTCACATGATCTCAGTATATAGACACCTGTTCTAAAAGTCCCCAGAGTGTGCAACACCACTAAGCAAGGGGCACCACCAAGCAAGCGGCAACATGAAGACCAAGGAAAAGTACAGATCAGAGTTGGGTTATAAAAAAGATCAGAAACTTTGAACATCCCAAGGAGCACCATCCCAAGGAAATCCATTATTAAAAAATGTTAAAGAATATGGCACCACAACAAACCTGCCAAGAGAGGGCCGCCCACCAAAACTCACGGATCAGACAAAGAGGGCATTAATCAGAGAGGCAACAAAGAGACCAAAGATAACCCTGAAGGAGCTGCAAAGCTCCACAGCGGAGATCGGAGTATCTGTCCATATGGCCACTTTAAGCCGTACACTCCACAGAGTTGGGCTTTACGGAAGAGTGGCCAGAAAAAAGCCATTGCTTGAAGAAAAAAATAAGCAAACACGTTTGGTGTTCGCCAAAAGGCATGTGGGAGACTCCCCAACCATATGGAAGAAGGTACTCTGGTCAGATGAGACTAAAATTGAGTTTTTTGGCCATCTAGGAAAATGCTATGTCTGGCACAAACCCAATACCTCTCATCACCCTGAGAACACCATCCCCACAGTGAAGCACGGTGGTGGCAGCATCATGCTGTGGGGATGTTTTTCATTGGTAGGGACTGGGAAACTGGTCAGAATTGAAGGAATGATGGATGGCACTAAATAGAGGGAAATTCTTGAGGGACACCTGTTTCAGTCTTCCAGAGATTTGAGACTGGGACGGAGGTTCACCTTCCAGCAGGACAATAACCCTAAGCATACTGCTAAAGCAACACTCGAGTGGTTTATGGTGAAACATTTAAATGTCTTGGAATGGCCTAGTCAAAGCCCAGACCTCAATCCAATTGAGAATCTGTGGTATGACTTAAAGATTGGTGTATACCAGCAGAACCCATCCAACTTGAAGGAGCTGGAGCAGTTTTGCCTTGAAGAATGGGAAAAAAATCCCAGTGGCTAGATGTGCCAAGCTTAAAGAGACATACCCCCAAGAGACGTGCAGCTGTAATTGCTGCAAAAGGTGGCTGTACAAAGTATTTACTTTGTGGGGTGAATAGTCATGCACGCTCAAGTCTTATTTCTTGTTTGTTTCACAATAAAGAATATTTTGCATCTTCAAAGTGGTAGGCATGTTGTGTAAATCAAATGATACAAACCCCCAAAAAATCCATTTTAATTCCAGGTTGTAAGGCAACAAAAAAGTAAAAATGCCAAGGGGATGAATACTTTCGCAAGCCACTCTATAGGACATGACAGTTTTTGCCAAGTGGATTCTGTCTTGTATTCCTTTTCACATATATCCTCCAATTGCCTCAAATCCCATCTAACAATGCCAACATACATGTGTTTTAGTGCAATCATCAAAGACAATGATTCCAAAACTCCTTTTTTGTTTAAATATGGTGGATGCAATTCTCTTGTTTATATTTAAACAGTCCCTTATTAGAGCGAGTGGGAGAACTTGGATGGCTTGAATTCTTGATCCTCTCCCCAGACTCAAACTCAATGCTTGCTGTGCAGGAGAACAGCAGAACATATGGAAAAGGATTTGCAAGTATAAATTCAAAAGCATGAGACTCCAAAACCGCACTCCACAAAAACATTCCATTCTTGAGATTGGTGGTCTGAAGAAGAGAGTATTTGCCGCATCCCACTCAGCAACGGCAGATTCTGAGAAGTTATGAATTTAACAGGGAATCTCAAAACAAATACATTGCCTTATAGTGAGACACCTCAATATGCTGTGTTGAAATTAACATAGTTCAGCTGAGATCTATAGACCTACACAAGGAGGACTACAGTCAGCTTGCCTATTGTCTGGAAAATATACATATTTTTCCTTGTCTGGATAATAATGTATAGATTTATTCTCTCACAGAGCATTTTCATACTTAGTTAAGTAACTACTTTAGTCTCAGCAAGACATCAGGGCTATGTTCCTGCATATGCTCTTGTTTAGAAGTAGCTTCCTATACCTGGCTCCCGAGTGGCGCAGAGGTCTAAGGCACTGCATCTCAGGCATCACTACAGTCCCTGGTTTGAATCCAGGCTGTATCACATCCGGCCGTGATTGGGAATCCCATAGGGTGGCGCACAATTGGTCCAGTATTGACCGGGTTTGGCCTATGGGTAGGCCGTCATTGTAAATAAGAATTTGTTCTTAACTGACTTGCCTAGTTAAATATACTGCTCAAAAAAATAAAGGGAACACTTAAACAACATAATGTAACTCCAAGTCAATCACACTTCTGTGAAATCAAACTGTCCACTTAGGAAGCAACAGTGATTGACAATACATTTCACATGCTGTTTGTCAAATGGAATAGGCATCAGGTGGAAATTATAGGCAATAAGCAAGACACCCCCAATAAAGGAGTGGTTCTGTGGGTGGAGACCACAGACCACTTCTCAGTTCCTATGCTTCCTGGCTGATGTTTTGGTCACTTTTGAATGCTGGCGGTGCTTTCACTCTAGTGGTAGCATGAGACGGAGTCTACAACCCACACAAGTGGCTCAGGTAGTGCAGCTCATCCAGCATGGCACATCAATGCAAGCTGTGGCAAGAAGGTTTGCTGTGTCTGTCAGCGTAGTGTCCAGAGCATGGAGGAGCTACCAGGAGACAGGCCAGTACATCAGGAGATGTGGAGGAGGCCGTAGGAGGGCAACAACCCAGCAGCAGGACCGCTAACCCCGCCTTTGTGCAAGGAGGAGCAGGAGAAGCACTGCCAGAGCCCTGCAAAATGACCTCCAGCAGGCCACAAATGTGCATGTGTCTGCTCAAACGGTCAGAAACAGACTCCATGAGGGTGGTATGAGGGCCCGACGTCCACAGGTGGGGGTTGTGCTTACAGCCCAACACCGTGCAAGACATTTGGCATTTGCCAGAGAACACCAAGATTGGCAAATTCGCCACTGGCGCCCTGTGCTCTTCACAGATGAAAGCAGGTTCACACTGAGCACGTGACAGACGTGACAGAGTCTGGGGACGCCGTGGAGAACGTTCTGCTGCCTGCAACATCCTCCAGCATGACCGGTTTGGCGGTGGGTCAGTCATGGTGTGGGGTGGCATTTCTTTGGGGGGCCGCACAGCCCTCCATGTGCTCGCCAGAGGTAGCCTGACTGCCATTAGGTACCGAGATGAGATCCTCAGACCCCTTGTGAGACCATATGCTGGTGCGGTTGGCCCTGGGTTCCTCCTAATGCAAGACAATGCTAGACCTCATGTGGCTGGAGTGTGTCAGCAGTTCCTGCAAGAGGAAGGCATTGATGCTATGGACTGGCCCGCCCGTTCCCCAGACCTGAATCCAATTGAGCACATCTGGGACATCATGTCTCGCTCCATCCACCAACGCCACGTTGCACCACAGACTGTCCAGGAGTTGGCGGATGCTTTAGTCCAGGTCTGGGAGGAGATCCCTCAGGAGACCACCCGCCACCTCATCAGGAGCATGCCCAGGCGTTGTAGGGAGGTCATACAGGCACGTGGAGGCCACACACACTACTGAGCCTCATTTTGACTTGTTTTAAGGACATTACATCAAAGATGGATCAGCCTGTAGTGTGGTTTTCCACTTTAATTTTGCGTGTGACTCCAAATCCAGACCTCCATGGGTTGATAAATTGGATTTCCATTGATTATTTTTGTGTGATTTTGTTGTCAGCACATTCAACTATGTGAAGAAAAAAGTATTTAATAAGATTATTTCTTTCATTCAGATCTAGGATGTGTTGTTTAAGTGTTCCCTTTATTTTTTTGAGCAGTGTATAAAATATTTGAGATTCCACCCTGTCCTACAGAAAGTCTGTTTTCTATTTGTGATCAAGACTGATTCCAAAGATAGCACATGATTGAGAACAGACATACAGTATAATAATAATAATGCAAATGTATTCAACTTTTATAGTGCTATTCATTGCATAAATATTCTCAAAGCAATTTAAAGCAAAACAAAAAAGACAAGCAATTTAGAAAACAACAACTATATCATTCATGAGATGGAAGGTCATGTGGAAGGTTGAGAAAGTGCATGGCTTGAGTGGTCGACGGAGGGAGGTGGTCAAATGGGGAGAGCAAGCAAAGATGGTCTCTAGAGCAAGTCCGGGGGCAGGCAGGCAGCAACCTCAACCTATACGCGGTAACACATGTAGCACGCAGGCACACACACACACACACACACACACACACACACACACACACACACACACACACACACACACACACACACACACACACACACACACACACACACACACACACACACACTTCTTCTTTCTCACCATCCTTCACTCCGAGCCCCTGATCCAGATGTGCTGTGCTACCGGCGAAGTCTGAGGTGCCAGCTGAGGCGAGAGCGTTACCCTGGCGAGGAGAGACAAGGCGAGATGAAAGAGACAGAGGGAGACAGTGGACGGATCCTTTTCTCCCTAACGTCTTTATTGGGAATCAACACTAGGAGCTCATCATGACACTAGGAGCTCCAGCCCATTGAGTCAGTCGCTCCAGGAAGCTGACCCCAAAATGCATTATTACCCTGTTTAATATCAGCGATTGCTCACTTACAGTTTCATTACTGACATATGCCACATGTTCATCCCTCGACTAAAAGTTTGTGGAAACCGCACATACAGTTTATTCATGTAAATTACTCTTTATGATATCAGTGGTAGGGTAGAGTGTCAGTGGTAAAGTGAGATGGAGTTGAGTGCATTCATTGCAAGGAAACATGTACAGTGATTTGGAAAGTATTCAGACCTCTTGACTTTTTCCACATTTTGTTACGTTACAGACTTATTCTAAAATTGAATAAATAGTTTTTTTCCCCCCTTATCAATCTAGACACAATACCCCATAATGACAAAGCAAAAACAGGTTTATAGAAAAAAATATCACATTTACATAAATATGACATTTACATAAGTATATTGTTGAAGCACCTTTAGCAGCGATTACGGCATCAAGTTTTCTTGGGTATGACGCTACAAGCTTGGCACACCTGTATTTGTGGAGTTTCTCTATTTCTTCTCTGCAGATCTTCTCAAGCTCTGTCAGGTTGGATGGGGAGTGTCTTTGCAGAGATGTTCGACCGGGTTCAAGTCCGGGCTCTGGCTGGGCCACTCAAGGACATTCAGAGACTTGTCCCGAAGCCACTCCTGCATTGTCTTGGCTGTGTGCTTAGGGTCATTCTCCCGTTGGAAGGTGAACTTTCCTCCCAGTCTGAGGTCCTGAGTGCTCTGGAGCTGGATTTCATCAAGGATCTCTCTGTACTTTGCTTCATTCATCTTTCCCTTGAGCTTGACTAGTCTCCCAGTCCCTGCCGCTGAAAAACATCCCTACAGCACGATGCTGCCACCACCATGCTTTGCCGTATGGATGGTGCCAGGTTTCCTCCAGACGTGACGCTTGGCATTGAGGCCAATCTTGGTTTCATAGTCTGAGGCCAATCTGGTTTCATCAGACCAGACCAGAGAATCTTGTTTTTCATGGTCTGAGAGTCCCTTAGGTGACTTTTGGCAAACTACAAGCGGGCTGTCATGTGCCTTTTACTGGGTAATGGCTTCTGTCTGGCCACTCTACCATAAAGGCCTGATTGATGGAGTGCTGAAGAAATGGTTGTACTTCTAGAAGGTTCTCCCATCTCCACAGAGGAACTCTGGAGCTCTGTCAGATTGACCATCGGGTTCTTGGTCATCTCCCTGATCAAAGCCCTTCTCTTCCCCAAATGCTCAGTTTGGCCGGGCGGCCAACTCTAGAAAAAGTCTTGGTGGTTCTAAACTTCTATTTAAGAATGATGGAGGCCACTGTATTCTTGGGAACCTTCAATGCTCAGAAATGTTTTGGTACCCTTCCTCAGATCTGTGGCTCGACACAATCCTGTCTCGGAGCTCTACGGACAATTAATTTGACCTCATGGCTTGGTTTTTGCTCTGACATGCACTTTCAAGTGTGGGACCTTATATGTGTCTTTCCAAATCATGTCCAATCAGTTTAATTTACCACACGTGGACTCCAATCGAGTTGTAAATCAATGAAAACAGGATGCACCTGAGCTCAATTTCGAGTCTTATAGCAAAGGGTCTGAATACTTATGTAAATACTGTATTTCTGTTTTTTATTTTTTTTATACATTTGTAAAAATTCTATAAACCTGTTTTTGTTTTCTCAATATGGGGGTATAGTGTGTAGATTGATGAGGGAAACATTTTAATTCAATCCATTTTAGAACAAGGCTGTAACGTAACAAAATGTGGAAAAGGGGAAGTGGTCTGAATACTTTCGGAATGCACTGTATGTAGGAGTGTTTTGTGATTCCAGGTACAAGGGGTTTTATCATTCTTGTGTTATCAGCCCACTGTAAGCCCGTGATGATGGCACGGAGGAGGTTTTAGTGCAAGGAGTGAAGAAGCAGACCAGGGAGGTTAAACCTCTAAGGGCGGTTCCTCATATGTCAATCCAAGAGGATTATGGGGATTTTATTCATAGTCACCAATCCGAACCAAGTAGAGGTCACAGTGAATCAAATATACAAGTCAATGAGAGAGAAATATGCTATTCATTAGTTTTTGTTTTATTTTGTATGCTTTTAAGAATGTTGTTTTATAAAATGAATAAAGCTTTCAGAATTGAATTGTTTATTCAGTCTCGTTTTCAAATAGTCAACATTGAAACTTGTTTTAAATGTGTGTTACAATTTGTTAAAATAGACATCCTGAAGACTCTAACAAGAGCGCTAGTCCAGTGTCACTTTGATTATTCCTGCACATCGTAGTTCACGAGCAGCCCCAAACATCTAAAGAATAAGCTATAGACTAGGGTTGAATATTTTCCTGCTATTTTACAAATGTTCCATCCCGAGAATAACCCACTATTGTTCCAGGTAACCCGCTATTTCCCGCCCAAACTGGAAAGGTCATTCTAAAGCATACAAAGCATGTTAATATGTCTGGATTAGAGCTTTGATCGGCATGAAAAGTCAAGTCTGATGCTACCTGAGCTTGATGAGCCATACATTAAATATCATTTATTAGCCCCAACAAAGAAAAAGCCCAAATGATTGTGCCGTTATACAATAAATAGCCAATTATATACCGTATTCAGACCCCTTGACTTTTCCCACATTTTGTCACGCTTCAGCCTTATTAAAAAATGGGTTAAATAAAAAAAATCCTCAGCAATCAACACACAATACCCCATAATGACAAAGCGAAAACAGGTTTTTAGACATTTTAGCAAATGTATTAAAAAAAAACAGAAATACCTTATTTACATAAGTATTCAGACCCTTTGCTATGAGACTCAAAATTGAGCTCAGGTGCATCCTGTTTCCATTGATCATCCTTGAGATGTTTCTACAACTTGGTTGTTGTCTACCTGTGATAAATTCAATTGATTGGACATGATTTGGAAAGGCACACACTTGTCTATATAAGGTCCCACAGTTGACAGCACACGTCAGAGCAAAAACCAAGCCCTGAGGTTGAAGAAATTGTCCTTAAAGCTTCGAGACAAGATTGTGTCAAGGCACAGATCTGGGGAAGGGTACCAAAAAATGTCTGAGCAAATGGGGGAGAAAGGCCTTGGTCAGGGAGGTGACCAAGAACCTGATGGTCACTCTGACATAGCTCTAGAGTTCCTCTGTGGAGATGGGAGAACCTTCCAGAAGGACAACCATCTATGCAGCACTCCACCAATCAGGCCTTTATGGTAGAGTGGCCAGACAGAAGCCACTTCTCAGTAGCAGGGAATGGGAGGCTAGTCAGAATCGAGGCAAAAATTAACAGAGCAAAGTACAGAGAGAACCTTGATGGAATCCTGCTCCAGAGCACTCAGGACCTCAGACTGGGGTGAAGGTTCACCTTCCAACAGGACAACGACCCTAATCACACAGCCAAGTCAACGCAGGAGAGTTTTCGGGACAAATGTCTGAATGTCCTTGAGTGGCCCAGCCAGAACCTGGACTTGAACCCGATCGAACATCTTTGGAAAGACCTGAAAAAAGCTGTTTAGCAACGCTTCCCATCCAACTTGACAGAGCTTGAGAGGATCTGCAGAGAAGAATGGGAGAAACTCCCCAAATACAGGAGTGCCAAGCTTGTAGCGTCATACCCAAGAAGACTTGAGGCTGTAATCACTGTCAAAGGTGCTTCAACAAAGTACTGAGTAAAAGGTCTGAATACTTATGTAAATGTGATATTTAAAAATATATATTTTAATAAATTAGCAAACATTTCTAAAAACCTCTTTTTTTCTTTGTCATTATGGGGTATTGTGTGTAGATTGGTGAGGAAAAAAATAAATGTAATACATTTTAGAATAAGACTGTAACGAAACAAAATGTGGAAAAAGTCAAGGGGTTCGAATACTTTCCGAAGGCACTGTACGCTACTACACATTACACACGACAGAAAAACCTAAAAGTCCATAGAAGGAGCTATGTTAAAAAATACGGTGACCCCCGAAAGCAAGATGGAGACGTGTAAATTAGACGTGCATTCAGTCCTAATATTATGGTTGCATATGCTGCAGCATATGTAGGGACCACATATGCTGCAGCACATGTACATTGTAGGGACCACAATGGAAATTAGTCCCCGACTGTCTTGTGCAATCCCGGTCACTTTTTTTTAATTAATTATCTATATACAGATAAATAAAATCAATCCAAACTGTGCAGAGGCATATTGATGAATGGAAAGAGACATCTGTTAAAAAACACCAAAAAGTTGAATGACGTTCAGAGATTGTCAACCCAAGCCTTCGATACTGGGTAAGCCTACAAGTTTGGGAGGTAGGGATGTGTTTTCTGTTTGTCGAGATTGACATAGTCTATTTATTGTGGTGTTGAAAACGCAAACCATGTCGGTATGTTTTCTTTATTGGTTGTGTGGTGCATTGGCACAGAAACCTGTTGGTGGAAAATAAAATTGCATATATTTTATATAATTATAAATATGGCATCAAAATGTTGAAAATCTGATTTCTACATTTGAAACAGGCAGGTAGAGTGAGCTCCTCTATGGTGGTCGTCTAACTCTAAACCTTCTGGCCCGTAGCCCTGCGTGGCTTCGACTGTGCCACAAAGGCTAGGTAGATATCCATGTTTAGAAACACAGGGTGAATACAGTTATTGTCATTTGTGATTGTAAATATTATTTTGAGTTAATTATATGAGGGGGGAGGGTGTTCCATTTATTTTACAGTACAAGGGGAGGTTCGTGTGAAGAAAAAAGAATACGATCTGCCCCTTAGTACGCTCCCCTTTATGTACCTTCTGTTCACAGAAGGCCACCATCTCATTTGTAATGTGGAATTGTCCTTAGGTTTATTGCTTTTGGAAAAATATCACTATATCCCTATCTAAAATACTTGGAGTCAATGTACTTTGCTCTCTTGTTGTGTTGCTGTTGAATTACAGCGCGTCAGTATCAATGTCATTAGATCACAAAATGGTGTGGCTAGCAGACCTAACCACTGCAAAATAAATTGTGCTTGCTTTAAGAAGGAAGCTCCAACTCGCTGGCAAGGCTGCATTGGGTCTTCTCATTTTTAGATATTGTTATTCTGGAATTGTCCACTGCTTGTTCTCATGGTGCCAATGAAAGAACTTTATTAATGTGGTCAAATGCAGCTGAAAGTGTAATATTTCTTGAACCTTATTAATGTGGTCAAATGCAGCTGAAAGTATATGATCTCTTGAACTTTATTAATGTGGTCAAATGCAGCTGGAAGTGTTTGATCTCTTGAACCTCATTAATGTGGTCAAATGCAGCTGAAAATATATGATCTCTTGAACCTTATTAATGCGGTCAAATGCAGCTGAAAGTATATGATCTCTTGAACTTTATTAATGTGGTCAAATGCAGCTGGAAGTATATGATCTCTTGAACTTTATTAATGTGGTCAAATGCAGCTGGAAGTGTAAGATCTCTTACAGTGAGGAGTTAAATCAAAAGGTTCACTCGGGTGGGAGGGGTGGGTTTTATTTTGGAATGAATAATGAATCTTGTTTTATGTTTTACTTGTAATGGTGGAATCAATTAGCGTATTATTGCTTGGTAGGTGCATGTACTATAAATGTAGCTTATGTTATTGATAAGCATGTAATGATGATCATGTGTTATACAAGTGGTGGGTCTAATCCTGAATGCTGATTGGTTAAAACCACATTCCAGCCGGTGTCTATTCCACAAGTTACCACCGGCTTAAGCTATGACGTTAAAATGCCTATTTACTCTGTTCCATCTGACTGCGCAATCCACTGCCTCATCAGCCCAGTCAGGCAATTTATAAACTTTATCTCCTATAAAAAGCATCTAGACATTATCTCCCATTTCTTTTAGACTAACATTTAGTTTTCAACAGGGGAGATTTGTATAAACTTTGATGTCTGTTTCTCTGACATTTGCAACATTGTTTCAGTATTCAAATTCGATCTCCAGCTGTCCCATAGTAATGAACGTGTCGGGGTCGGGAATCAGGACGAGACAGACAAGCAGGCGGCGTTTCTCAACCAGTCAAAATCATGTATCAGCTGGCATCATTTTTATGGATGTATACAAAGAAATGTCAGTTGAAAAAAGGTAAAGCAAAACGAAACGCTGCTAGTTAGCAGTCTTTCCAGCTTCAGTTTGAAGTGATTGTTTTAGCTGTGTTGTTGGCTAGCTCCTCTGACAAGTGAGCACATTTTCTATGCCAGGCAAAATTGCGCCTCATTAACTCATTGTTATTGATGTATGCAAATAAATGTCAGCTTAAACAAATGCAAATGCAGCTACTTTGCTGTTATTCTGGCTGCACTTTTTGACGTGACTATAAGCTAGCCGTAGTTGGCTAGCTAGCAAGCAAAGGATAAGAATGTTGCCAGCCAGTATGGCAACATTTAGAACAAACGACTGGGTTGCGTCCAGAGATACAGAACAAAAAGACTGAACGACTGGGTCACGTCTCTGGCAACCAAACCGATAGAACGAGCAACCAGCCGGATTGGGTAGCAACCCTAGATTTGTGTCGGAACTATATCTTGTGGAAGGATGAAATAGTATGAAGAAATTGATCAAAATAACGTTTTTAATGAAAATATGTCAATCATTATTTGAAAATGTTGATAACCCATTGTATAAAAGTGATAATGCCCTCGAGGCCGGTGTTTGGAGGATATATTGCTGGCCCTCGAATTCATCTCGGGCCTAACAACACATTGCCAATATATCCTCCAAACACCGGCTTCCCGTGCATTATCACTTAAATATGGTCGTGTGCTGACAAGGTATTTGTCATTTGTCCAATGCTGTTTATTCTGCCGATTGATTGAATACGATTGATTGGGTGCCATTTTTTTTTTCATTTTGAGCACCTGCCCCTTGAAAGGTCTGTGCATGGCACTACATATGATGAACCACAAGTTAAAACAGAAATAGGTTGAAGCGCTTTCTCTCTATTGCCCCCATCACTCTTGACAAATGGACCACTCATAGAGAGCCCTCTTTGAGTGAGTTGTAACTTTAAGTGGCCCATCGCAGGTGAAGGTGATTTTTCTCTTCCTGCTCCACCTCAGCCTCCGATCTCTGGCCTCCATCAAAGGTGAACGTGCCGCCCCAGGTTCAGATTAACTCCACTGACAGACCAAAGGCCTCCCCTCCTGCCCCTTTCCACCTCAACTCACACATCTCCTGCAACAGGAGAAATTAAGGCTAGTTTAGCAGATCTTACAGCACGACTAAACACCGCCCCAGATCGCTGACAGATTGACTGACTGGCTCAATCCATTGTCACACTACTTGACTTATCTTTGCCTCTGGCCAAAAGCAACTTCTCCAGGCCCACTCCCATACTCTCTTTCTCTCTCTCGCTCTCCTTCTTTCTGTCTGTCTATCTCTCTCACTCATACCAGGGGTGAAAGTAAACCAGTAAGTTCCAGTACGGCGTCCTGGCAAAATAAACAGTAGGGGTACACCGTACCGGTAAAATGTGAGCCTATCACAATCACCCAATGTCATTACACTTTCAGGGTTTTTTTGGAACAGATGTGTCTTTCTACCTTGAAAGTAGGATAAAACTTAAATACATTGACTTAACCTGACTAGCAGGTTGTTATAGCAATCTAATTCCAACCTAATCATCAGAACTATGTACATGTTGTAAATGCGTCAAAAGTTCTAAGTAAAAAGGTTACAAATCTTTTTTATCATATTTTCAACATTAAAATTATGTTGAAATTCGTATTTGATTAGACATATGTTATATTGATAGTAAAATGGTATGTTTGAATCAACGTCATTGTTTCAAAGTCATGCCATTAACCTAAATAAAGAGGTAAATTGCAATAAAAGGTGAAGCCACAGTCTAACGATTCCTGCATGAGCAGTGGCTCCTACTGGTATATGAGGGGTAATGCACTTCAGTGAGAACAAGTCTACCATCCAGAGCCTCGTTTCCCAGAGCCTTTTGTAGTCTTAAGATCATCGTTTTAACCATCTTATGATATACACTACATGACCAAATGTATGTGGACACCTGTTCGTCAAACATCTCATTTCAAAATCATGGGCATTAATATGGAGATGGTCTCCCGTTTGCTGCTATAACAGCCTCCACTCTTCTGGGAAGGCTTTCCACTAGATGTTGGAACATTGCTGCAGGGACTTGCTTCCATTCAGCCACAAGAGCATTAGTGAGGTTGGGCAATTAGACCTGGCTTGCAGTCTGCATTCCAATTCATCCAAAAGGTGTTCGATGGGGTTGAGGTCAGGGCTTTGTGCAGGCCAGTGAAGTTCTTCTGCACCGATCTTGACAAACCATTTCTGTATGGACCTTGCTTTGTGCACAGAGGCATTGCCCATGCTGAAACAGGAAAGGGCCTTACACAAACTGTTGCCACAAAATTTAAAGCACAGAATCGTCTAGAATGCCATTGTATGCTGTAGTGTTAAGATTTCCCTTCACTGGAAGGGGCCTAGCCCAAACCATGAAAAACAGCCCCAGACCATTATTCCTCCTCCACCAAACTGCCAGATGGTGAAGCATGATTCATCACTCCAGAGAACATTTTTCTACTGCTGCAGAGTCCAATGGTGGCGAGCTTTGCACCACTCCAGCCAACGCTTGGCATTGTGCATGGTGATCTTAGGCTTCTGTGCAGCTGCTCGGCCATAGAAACCTATTTCCTGAAGCTCCCGATGAACCGTTCTTGTGCTGATGTTGCTTCCAGAGGCAGTTTGGAGTTTTGCAACCGAGGACAGACGATTTGTATACGTTACGGGCTACAGCAATCGGTGGTCCCGTTCTGTAAGCTTGTGTGTCCTACCACTTCATGGCTGAGCCGTTGTTGCTCCTAGATGTTTCCACTTCACAATAACAGCACTTACAGTTGACCGGCCAGCTCTAGCAGGGAAGAAAGGCATCCTATGACGGTGCAACATTGAAAGTCACTGAGCTCTTCAGACGGGTCACTCTTCAGACGGGTCTGTGGTCCCCACCTGCTGAACCACTCCTTTATTGGGGGTGTCTTGCTAATTGCCTATAATTTCCACCTGTTGTCTATTCCATTTGCACAACAGCATGTGAAATTTATTGTCAATCAGTGTTGCTTCCTAAGTGGACAGTTTGATTTCACAGAAGTGTGATTGACTTGGAGTTACATTGTGTTGTTTAAGTGTTCCCTTTATTTTTTTGAGCAGTGTATTTTGCTTGTCTCTATGACATTCAGAGAGTGCGCTACAAACCTCTATTGCCGAGGCGACAAAATTTTGACTTTGCTTGGGAAGTAATGTGTGATTCTGTCGCTATGAATTGACGTTAAACATTTCAACAAGCTATTAAACAACATACCAAGCCAGATAGCCTAAGAAGGAATGAAAATGAATTTTTTGGGCTATAATATTCTAATTATTTCAAGCCTGCCATTTAAGAAATAAATTGTGAAGCATTTGTGCCACGTTACAGGCTGGCAGGAGCGCTCAGCAATTCAACAACACATCAACAACAGCACTTCAACAACATGCCTATACATTTGGCATTTAGGCTGTATAAAATGAAATGTAAAAATCAAACATGTTTTTTTATGTGGTTGATAGCGTTCCATTACTCCATTCTAGCCATTATTATGAGCTGACCTCCCCTTGGTAGCCTCCTGTAGCCCATGGAGATCATACAAAATGAATAGGGATTCTGTATGTAATTCTATGATTAGACCCATAAAACAAAAATTCACACATAGTAAGTCCCGTACTGGTAAGATATGTAATCTACTTTCACCCCTGACACACACACACACACATTTCCCATCTTTCTCCGCCCTATCTTTCCAGCTTGTCCAGAGGAAATATATAACACAGGTTATTGTTGAGTTAACAGGCTCTAAAGGGCGAAAAGATAGCATCAGCTCAGAGACTTGCCATGTCACAATGTTGCTTTGTGGTTTTCAAGAGAAACACAGTGTCAGTTAATGTTTATTTTAATTTAATAGAGACCTCATGCTCTGTTTATGAGAAACTCTTAGCTCCTGGAACCCTCCTTCATACGGTAGGTTATTATGCAGACGTACATTTTTAGCTGTAACAAATTTACCAGAGATGTTTTTTCTCTGTATCCCCAAGTAGGCCTGATGCCCCATCATTTCAATATGTCTTCATGGAGATCACTGGAAAATGTGTTACTCTCAATTACTATAGTAAAGCTCATGAATGTTTAGTGTTGAGAGTCCCATTTTAGAATTAAAGCTAATCTCTTAAAGGTCCAATGCAGCTGTTTTTATCTGAATGTTAAATCATTTCTGGGTAACAATTAAGTAACTTATTGTAATTATTTTAAATTTAAATTGTAAAAAATAAACAAAAAATAGCTTATTTTGCTAGGATTGTCTGGGATTGGTCTGAGTGGGGAGCGGAAAACTGAAAACAAACTGTTATTGGCAGAGAGGTTTGGAGCTATCTTTCTTATTGGTCTATTAACTAATTTACCACCTTGTTCTGTCAGCAGGCAGGCCTCCATCCCACCAAAAACAGCTCTTACACTAAAAGGGCATTATCATCATTTTCACAGTCTTATCCCAACCTCGTAGTGTGGAAATATATACAGTGCCTTCGGAAAGTATTCAGACACACATTTTGTTTGGTCAGGGAGGTGACCAGCATCAGGTCTGGAAGAAACCTGGCACCATCCCTTCGGTAAAGCATGGTGGTGGCAGCACCATGCTGTAGGGATGTTTTTCAGTGGCAGGTACAGAGAGATCCTTGATGAAAACCTGTTCCAAAGCGCTCAGGAACTCAGACTGGGGGCGAAGCACACAGCCAAGAAAACGCAGGAGTGGCTTTGGGACAAGTCTCTGAATGTCCTTGAATTGCCCAGCCAGAGCCCGGACTTGAACCCGATCAAACATCTTTGGAGAGACCTGAAAATAGCTGTGCAGCCAACCTGACTGAGCTTGGGAGGATCTACAGAGAAGAATGGGAGAAACTCCCCAAATATAGATGTGCCAAGCTTGTAGCGTCATACCCAAGAAGACTTGGGGCTGTAATCACTGCCAACGGTGCTTCAACAAAGTACTGATTAAAGGATCTGAATACTTATGTAAATGTAATATTTAAGTTTTTGATTTTTTTAAACAGTTTTTGCTTTGTCATTATGGGCTATTGTGTGTATTGATGAGGTAAAAATGTATGAGGGAAAAAACGATTTAATCAATTTTAGAATAAGGCTGTAACGTAACTGAATGTCGAAAAAGTCAAGTGGTCTGAATTCTTTCCGAATGCAGTGTATAAAACACAGGAAATCACATTTTTGACTGCACTGGGCCTTTAAGACATCTATTAAATTTAACAATGTCTATAATTAGTACTGTCGGGCAATGATAGATGATAAACTTTTACCAAAAGTTTGAAACCCCTTTGCTTGGGTGAGAGCTGTCATTTGTGTCTCTTGTCAGCATCATGTTTTCCTGAACAACACCCCTGACCTGGAAACCCTCCTGCCCCCAAAAGCACTATCCCTTTCCCTATTCTGTGTAAGGATGGGAAGGGGGGGGGCATTGCTCCGATCAGTGAGCTGCTCACTGGGCCTATCCAAACACAGGGGTTTGTTTTGCTAAAACTGTGGAAAGAAGAAGTACCCTCTTAAATCAATGCTTTATTTACTGCACAGCACATGCAAGGTTGTTATGTGTGAAACCACAGGAGGCAGAGGCTGGCACACCCCCAGCTAGCTCCTGCAAGTCAACCTCTCACCATGGAGGAAAAAAGTAGGCTACAGGGGGAAAATATATTTAGCATGGGTATATATGGTATATTGATGTATATCAATTTCTATCCAATTGTTTTTATGTATACCTAAATATGACGTTGTTTATATGATATTATAAGTATACAACTATGTGCCTTACTACTTATAGTACATGAAAAATAATTGAATGGTACTGTACAAGTTCATTTCTACATCCATGCATATTTATCCAAACCCCTAACCATTTTCATAGCTACAGTGGTAGGAGATTAGGACCTAGATTCAACTCGTAGCACTACAGCGCGATTGTGATTGAAATTTAAAGGCAATGTTCCTGCGTTCACGGAGACAGCATTTACGGTAAACTACTGCATATATCGGCGCAATCGGAAATGACCTTTACATTTCAATTGCGCTATAACGCAGATCTTCCGCGCTACGCATTGAATCTAGCCCTAGGTCATCAAACTGCAATGGGTTGAGTCCATTGTTGACAGATTTGGAGTTGTTTCAGGTTTAATGGGAGAGTGTGTCTGCTGTTCAGGTGTCATTCAATCTGAAGAGGAATGTAGAAATAACACAGATTTATTGTTCCTGTTTGAGTGAGTGTTTGTAATGGCAAGAAGAGAAATGATTTCCTTACCTGGAGGAGGCATTTAAACCGTTTTGAAGTCGTTGTGAGGCTTTCAGCGCACTCCATTGCCTTGATACGTAAAGGCCACATGCATTTCAGATTGCAAAGGTGAATTGTCATTTAGATTGAATTTTTATTGCCGGTCGATGGCACTTCTCTGAAATGAACAAAGTCTGGAGGTACTTTCCATCCACTAAGACAGTGTAATGTAGTGTTATTTTATGAGACATTGGAAAGGAATTCAAAATGACTGTTTCGTCTTGTATCTCAAACACCTGTTTGGGTACTTCAGCATCCAACCTGCATAAATGACCTCGATTAAATGTTAACCTAAATAATGATATTAAAGGAGCTACATTGTATGTTGTAACTTCAATAAATGTCCTTAATATATCTACAGTAATAGTGGAATGCAGTGAAGTGCTGCTGAGGGGAGGACGGCTCATACTAATGGCTGGAACGGAGCAAATGGAATGGCATCAAACACATGTATTTGATACCATTCCACTAATTCCGCTCCAGCCATTAACACAAGCCCATCCTCCTCAAATAAGATACCACGAACCTCCTGTGGTGGAATGATGTGTTTCACAATATTTTTTCACCCCAAAATGTAATGGGCCCACAATAATGGTGCAGCCTTCTTATTGGTCAACAAAAGACAGGCTGTCTCTTGTTGTCAAATTGACTGGGTTCGAGCGATATCTACATGTTTGCTGGCCCCACTCAATTTGACAACAAGAGACAGTCTGTCTTTTGTTGACCAATAAGAAGGCTGCACCATTAAAATACAATTTTGTGTGGGCCCAATATACATTTTCTGGGAGGAAAAATATTGTGAAACACCATCATTCCACTATTACTGTAACTACATTGAGAACATTTTCTGAAATTATAATGCAAAAATATTACATATAGCTCCTTTAAGAGTCATATGAGGCATAAACAACTGGTCACTGGTTAAAAGGCCCTTGTTGTGACTGTAAACAAAGGCTCTAACTCTAGATAATGGTTTACTCTGTGCCTTGCTCAGGGAGATGCAATGGCCAGTCTCAGTTGCTTAATTATCGTCCTAATTTGTATTAGTGCTAGCTATCCTCTCAGGGATAATTATGTATCTAGTGTGTGGGAGCGCTTAATGAGGTTCAACTTAAGTCTTTACATGGAATAAAGGTTCAGCAGCCTCACTATGGGAAACAAACAGTGCAAAGCTTCCACTGCAGTTTTTTACTTATTTTTTTGTCTTATATTGTAGATGTTTATGGTGCTCCTTAAGTGGTGCCAGGCTTCTCCACAAGTCCCTTTTGAACATGGTACACGGGAGCACTATCTATCTGAAGGCCACACGTTAAGGGCTGACGGCTACAGGGTTGTTCTGAGACTCTTAAACATGACACTTATTTTGCTAGTCAGGGCTCGCTCTCTATTGCATCTCCACCTCTCTGGGTGCACTGACCCTATACGTGATAAAAATCAAGGAATGCTCTTATCAGATCCAAGTCGTCCACCATTATTCACTGTGTTATTGCTCCCCCTCCTCCAGTGACATTTCCAAGGAACACCGACTACTAATGTGCAACAAAATTCCAAGTGCACTGAAACTAATCCTGTTTGGTAGGTGTTGATAGCACTGATAAGAGCTCTTCCCTGGGTCATGATATCAACTGGATTTCCCATGCCTTATCATAAAAAGGCAATCTCTCTCTCTCTCTCTCTTTCTTTCTCTATCCTCGTGTTTGTAAATGATACCAAACCTGTAGCATACTACTCATGCATTTTCCCTTGTGATTGAACATAGTAGGCTACATGGCTAACAATCCTTCATTTACAAACTAAACCCCACCCACCTGGGGTGCTTGGTTTTTCTCGGCACCTAGGTTGTTTTTACTGAGGGTTAGGAAGGGAAACCATCTCATCTGTGACTGGGGGGATTTATTAGTGAGAAAAAGATAATTGCTACCCATAGGCCACAGAGGGCTGATTTACAACTGCTAATACTTGGGGTTCCTTGAGCCATTCTTCAGCGTACTTATCTCCAACCATGCCTGCGGCGCTGAGGAGAGAGGGGTCACGGTGAACGATGAGGGATGGGCTCGGCGAACCCCTCCGCTCAAAGCAATTTGGCTGAGACTAATGTGTGAGGAAGCAGCTAGCCTCCACACATCAACAGTGTAGGTCAGCTTGGAGCTGACAGGCATCTGTTGTTCTAAGCCAGCCCTGCACACAACCTGTCTAGATCTGTGCCTTTCTGTTTCGGAAGGAGAAACTCCATCTTCTCCACATCAGTTTCCCTTACAGAGGAGAACACTTCTAGAATAGGCTGAGACCTAGGTTATAATGCTCTAAACAGGATATGATGTCTTGAATAAACGTGTGGTCATATGTACAATGCAGTGGAGGCTGCTGATGGGTGGACGGCTCATTATAACGGTTGGAATGAGTCAATGGAATGGTATCCAAGATGTTGTTTCCGTGTGGTTGATACCATTCCATTGACTCCATTCCAGCCATTACTATTAGCCGTCCTCCCCTCACCAGCCTCCACTGGTGCAATGAACTTGGCCTGGTTCTTGACCTGCAAAACTGGCTTGAAAGTTTTCAGTGACAACATTACATTTTCTTAGTCACAGACTAAAGTCCCGCTTATACCTGCTTCTAACATGCATCCTTTTTCCTGATCTTGTCCACATTCTAATTGTGCCCACATTTTTAAACAGGTGTAGATTACTAAAATACACATTGTGATCTGATTGTTATCAGACAGGCATTGTGTCTGAATATCTTACAAGTGTAGGCGGATTTGGACAGTGAAACCATTTAAATAATCATAATCCCGCCCTCTAAAATCATTGACAGGTGATGTCATTGACATCCTCAATAGATCTCTTACATATTATTGTTAAAGAATATCTGTCAAGTAATTTGCATACAGGTAGGGACCAGGATATCTGGTCACAATGCAGACCCAGTGGATGGATAATTGACACGTTTTAATACCATGTGTAGATGCAACAGCTACAATGTGGGCACAATCAAAATGTGGGTAAGATCAGGACAAAGAATGCATGTTAGCCCCAGGTATAAACATAGCTTAAGAGTAGATCATAAAAGTTGAGACAGCAGGTGTGAATGTGTGCATATGTGCTTGTGAGTGCCTGTGTTCGTGTAAATGTTGGGTTTTGTCCTCATCCAGGTCAGGACCATGTTGGTAATGTTGATTATAGTACCTCCACACAGGTACGTACATTTTTTTTTAGAGTGGAGCATGGTTGGAGGCGAAACAGGAAATGAAGAGTCTTGGGCCTGTCTGTCCACGATGATCCTCTAGCTGACCGGGAGGCAGGAGGGCTTCAGTGATCGCACTCAGCTGTGAGGTCACGGGTTCAAAACCCAGGTGTTGTGCCTTGCAGCAGGCCACTTCCAGTCTAAACAGTGTAAATTATTTTGTGGAATGCGAACGCTAACCCAGGATCAAAGGGGCCTGGCCTAATAAGAGGCCGTTTCTTCTACTGTATCTGTGAGCAGGGGCGTCTTGCAAACATTATTTTAGAGGAGGCACGAAGTATGTGAGCATGGAGGGGGGAGAATTTAGCATTTTGAATTTTGAATTTTTCAAACACCAAAAGTAGCTTTTTCATGCAATCTAGAGCCATTGTCATTATGCCTCATTTTATGTAAATAAAAATATGTATATTTTGCTGCATAGGTTATCTAAGCATACAGATGTCGGATCTTCATTTCTTAAATGTCTCGTGATTTAGATATGCGTTCACAAAAATATATATATATATTCGTTCATATAAACATACAGTTCTATTTCTCTCCATGCGGGGGCAGTCGAGTCATTCGGACTCGTGCCAACTATCAAAATCACCTTCCCTCTTTTGCTCGCTCAAAGGCTTAAGCCAGACAAAATGTTTATACATGTCCTACTGCTACTATAGGCCTATAGGTCCTATTACTGAAACATTCAAATTAACAAAAATGTATCTGAAATGCATCCACACACACATCAACAACCTTCGTGTTATATAGCTTGATAACACAAGATAGATTTTGGTCTCTACTACGATATATAAGTGTCAAGTGTTTTCAAAATGCAGCCGTAAAGTAGGTTACTGTCACATTCTTCTTCGTCAGATGATAAAGAAAAATCATTGTCGGACCAAAACGCAGCGGGGCTATGTGCACTCATCTTCATTTATTAAATTGGCAAAAAGGAAAAACCAAAATAAACACGTACACAAAACACACGTACACAAAACACAATGACGAATAACAGGCCGGTAAGGCATAAAAGCTATACCTAGCACAATCTCCCACAAACTACCAACACAAACACATACCTATATATATATAGGACTCTCAATCAGAGGCAACTAGGAAACACGTGCCTCCAATTGAGAGTCCAACACCCAATGACCTAAACAAAGAAATACTAATACTAGAATGAACATAGAAATACAAAACATATAACATAGCCCAAAACCCGGAAATAATAAATCAAACACCCTTCTAAACAACCAACCACCCCGAACCACATAAAACAAATACCCTCTGCCACGTCCTGACCAAACTACAATAACAAATAACCCCTATTACCGGTCAGGACGTGACAGTTACACTTATACTATAGCCTATTGTAGCCTATCAAAACTAATTGCACACATAAGCCTACAATATCAGATGTAAAGTGAAGATGAAAGTGAGAGTAGTAAGGTAGAAACCCACTCAAAAACACAGCCCATGATTTTTTGGGATCTACAGTATATATTATCGAAAAAGAGGACATTGTAAGGTTTCTAGTGAACCTAAGGTTATGAATCAACTGTCAAAATTGAGTTCTAGCAGTTAGGGCCCCTGCATATAGGCCTAAACTGTTTGTGTGGTTTTGATTCTGGCCCATGCCCTTACGGCCAAGATAACTTGATTTAGTTACACGTTTCAAATAGGGATATTTTACCCCCAATCTTGATAACAAATGACCATACCAGACACTTTTATTTGAAAGACGGTTGTATTTAAAGTGGAACTGACAGTGTTTGAACTACTTTGCAGATATGAAACAAACCGATCAATCATAATATCAGTAAAAAAAAATATCCAGTTTATGCTACAAAACCAACTATATAAGAGGTTTCTATTTTACTCAAAATTCCATGAAGTACAGTGGCTTGTGAAAGTATTCACCCCCATTGGCATTTTTCCGATTTTGTTGCTTTAAAACCTGGAATTAAAATAGATTTTTGGGGGGGATTTATATGATTTCATTTACACAACATGCCTACCACTTTGAAGATGCAAAATATTCTTTATTGTGAAACAAACAAGAAATAAGACAAAAAAACTGAAAACTTGAGCGTGCATGACTTGAGCGTGCCCCCCCCCCCCCCCCCCCCCCCCACACACACACACACTTTGTAGAGCCACCTTTTGCAGCAATTACAGCTGCAAGTCTCTTGGAATATGTCTCTATAACCTTGGTACATCTAGCCACTGGGATTTTTGCCCATTCTTCAAGGCAAAACTGCTTCAGCTCCTTCAAGTTGGATGGGTTCTGCTGGTGTACGGCATCTTTAAGTCATACCACAGATTCTCAATTTGATTGAGGTCTGGGCTTTGACTAGGCCATTCCAAGACATTTAAATGTTTCCCCTTAAACCACTCGAGTGTTGCTTTAGCAGTATGCTCAGGGTCATTGTCCTGCTGGAAGGTGAACCTCCGTCCCAGGTTCAAATCTCTGGAAGACTGAAACAGGTCTCCCTCAAGAATTTCCCTCTACTTAGCGCCATCCATCATTCCTTTAATTCTGACCAGTTTCCCAGTACCTGACAATGAAAAACATCCCCACAGCATGATGCTGCCACCACCATGCTTCACTGTGGGGATGGTGTTCTTGGGGTGATGAGAGGTGTTGGGTTTGCGCCAGACATAGCATTTTCCTTGATGGCCAAAAAGCTAAATTTTAGTCTCATCTGACCAGAATACCTTCTTACATATGTTTGGGGAGTCTGCCACATGCCTTTTGGCAAACACCAAACATGTTTGCTTATTTTTTTCTTCAAGCAATGGCTTTTTTTATGGCCACTCTTCTGTAAAGCCCAGCTCTGTGGAGTGTACGGCTTAAAGTGGCCCCATGGACAGATACTCCAATCTCCACTGTGGAGCTTCGCAGCTCCTATCATTGGTCTCTTTGTTGCCTCTATGATTAATGCCCTCATTGCCTGGTCTGTGAGTTTTGGTGAGCGGCCCTCTCTTGGCAGGTTTGTTGTAGTGCCATATTCTTAAATTTTTTTAATAATGGATTAATGGCGCTCTGTGGGATGTTCAAAGTTTCAGATATTTTTTTATAACCCAACCCTGATCTGTACTTCTCCACAACTTTGTGCCTGACCTGTTTGAAGAGCTCCTTGGTCTTCATGGTGCCGCTTGCTTGGTGGTGTCCCTTGCTTAGTGGTGTTACTCTGGGGCCTTTCAGAACAGGTGCATAAATACTGAGATCATGTGACAGATCATGTGACACTTAGATTTCACATAGGTGGACTTTATTTAACTAATTATGTGACTTCTGAAGGTAAATGGTTGCACCAGATCTTATTTAGGGGCTTCATAGCAAAGTGGGTGAATACATATGCACGCACCACTTTTCTGTAAAAAAAATTTGAAACAAGTAATTTTTTTCATTTCACTTCAACAATTTGGACAATTTTGTGTATGTCCATTACATGAAATCCAAATAAAAATCAATTTAAATTACAGGTTATAATGCAACAAAACTGGAAAAACGCCAAAGGGGATGAATACTTTTGCAAGGCATGTGGCATTGTTGACATTCTATGTATGTATGACCATATCTATGTGCTCATTTGTCAGAAAATGTAAAACAATAATAAAAAATGTTTTTCATTAAAGGCGTCATATTCTTCATGGTGGTGTAAAGTTGAAGTTGGAAGTTTACATACACTTGGAGTCATTAAAACTTGTAATTTTTCCAACAATTGTTTACAGACAGATTATTTCACTTATAATTCACTGTATCACTATTCCAGTTGGTCTGAAGTTTACATACACTTTAAACATCTTCAAAAACTCCAGAAATTATGTCATGGCTTTAGAAGCTTCTGATAGGCTAATTGACATAATTTGAGTCAATTGGAGGTGTACCTGTGGATGTATTTCAAGGCCTACCTTCAAACTCAGTGCTTCTTTGCTTGACATCATGGGAAAATCAAAATAAATCAGCCAAGACCTCAGAAAAAAAATTGTAGACCCCCACAAGTCTGGTTCATCCTTGGGAGCAATTTTCAAATGCCTGAAGGTACCACGTTCATCTGTACAAACAATAGTACGCAAGTATAAACACAATGGGACCATGCAGCCACCATACCACTCAGGAAGGAGACGCGTTCTGTCTCCTAGAGATGAACGTACTTTGGTGCGAAAAGTACAAATCAATCCCAGAACAACAGCAAAGGACCTTGTGAAGATGCTGGAGGAAACAGGTACAAAGTATCTATATCCACAGTAAAACGAGTCCTATATCAACATAAACTAAAAGTCCGCTCAGCAAGGAAGAAGCCACTGCTCCAAAACCGCTATAAAAAAGCCAGACTACGGTTTGCAACTGCACATGGGGACAAAGATCATACTTTTTGGAGAAATGTCCTCTGGTCTGATGAAACAGAAATAGAACTATTTGACCGTAATGACCATCGTTGTGTTTGGAGGAAAAAGGGGGATGCTTGCAAGCCGAAGAACACCATCCCAACCGTTAAGCACCGGGGTGGCAGCATCATGTTGTGGGGGTGCTTTGCTGCAGAAGGGACTGGTGCAATTCACAAAATAAATGGCATCATGAGGAAGAAAAATTATGTGGATATGTTTAAGCAACATCTCAAGACATCAGTCAGGAAGTTAAAGCTTGGTCACAAATGGGTCTTCCAAATTGACAATGACCCCAAGCATACTTCCAAAGTTGTGGCAAAATGGCTTAAGGACAACAAAGTCAAGGTATTGGAGTGGCCATCACAAAGCTCAATCCCATAGAAAAGTTGTGGGCAGAACTGAAAAAGAGTGTGCGAGCAAGGAGGCCTACAAACCTGACTCAGTTACACCAGCTCTGTTAGGAGGAATGGGACAAAATTCACCCAACATATTTTGGGAAGCTTGTGGAAGGCTACCCGAAACGTTTGACCCAAGTTAAACAATTTAAAGGCAATGCTACCAAATACTAATTGAGTCTATGTAAACTTCTGACCCACTGGGAATGTGATGAAAGAAATAAAAGCTGAAATAAATCATTCTCTCTACTATTATTCTGACATTTCACATGCTCAAAATAAAGTGGTGATCCTAACTGACCTAAAACAGGGAATTTTTACTGGGATTAAATGTCAGGAATTGTGAAAAACTGAGTTTAAACGTAATTGGCTAAGGTGTATGTAAACTTCCGACTTCAACTGTATATGACCAGATTTTAATCAAATTTGATGTTGCTAAATCACTGTCAGTTCCACTTGAATGGATAACATAAATAGCAAATGAATAAAATAACAACAGTAGACTACACCAACATTAGTTTCCATCCATACAAAGTGTCGGGTAAATTGCCACAGTAGATTTCCCTTGATAAACGAGGAAATACTTTATTTATATTGCACAGAATGCATGTCAAATAGATAAATCGTCCTTAGTCTGTTCAAAAAGGACTGTTCTGTGATAATAACAAGCAGAGGGTGAACATATCTTGAAAGAATTTGGTTGCAAGCAGGACTAAGGTAACACCGACATATTTTAGGGAGCAGTAATGAGGTGACCAATAATGATTGCAATTGAGATCAGCTGTGCAGGTGAATTTAGTACATATTGATTATTTTGTTTATTTAACCTTTATTTAACTAGGCAAGTCAGTTTAGAAAAAAATCGTATTTTCAATATTGATGGTTTAACAAAGACATCAGCCGGTAATAATCTAGTGCCATCGACGTTTGCGATAGGCCCCGTGTGGCTCAGTTGGTAGAGCATGGTGTTTGCAATGTCAGGGTCGTGGGTTCAATTCCCATGGGAGACCAGTATGGAGAAAAAAAATGTATGAAATTTATGCATTCACTACTGTAAGTTGCTCTGGATAAGAGTGTCTGCTAAATGACTAGAATGTCATTATATTCCAATACATTCTGTAGGCTACCCATTGGCCTATTGTCACATAATGAAAGGTGTGAAAACTGCTAAGGTGTGAAAACTGTTTGTATATCCCTGGCTGAGTTGATGAGCTGATTTGAGCCATAAGTTGATTGACAGATGTAGGCCTACTGTAGAACATTAAACTCTCCTCCAGTGTGGATGCTCGTCCACCATAGGAGGTTGGTGGCCCCTTAATTGGGGAGGACGGGCTCGTGGTAATGGCTGGAGCGGTGTATGGCATTAAATACATCAAACGTGGTTTTATGCATACATTAAATACATCAAACATGTGGTTCCAGCCATTATTATGAGCCAGCCTCCACTGTCGCCCACGTTTTATAGCTAGGCTATGTATAATTTGTCAATGTAGTTATAGTCTTTGGTGTGGATGGCCCTTACATTAGGTGAGATTTCCATTGCTAAACTGTTATTCGCCAGCTACAGTACCATAGGCCTACAGTACTTTCAGTTTGATGCTGGCATTTGAAGTCATCCTTGTTGTGGATTGAAAGCCTGTATTGTGTGGCTTTAATATTTTATTTAGTAAAGATTGTCAAGATGTTTACGCATGGGGCCTTCCGTGTGGCGCAGTGGTCTAAGGCACTGCATCGCAGTGCTAGAGGCGTCACTACAGATCCGGGTTCGATCCTAAACTGTGTCGCAGCCGGCCGTGACCAGGAGACCCATGAGGTGGCGCAAAATTGGGCCAGCATCGTCCGGGTTAGGGAAGGTTTTGGCCGTCTGGGATGTCATTGTCCCATCGTGCGGCTGGCTTCCGTGTTACATGAGTAGTGCGGCTTGGCGGGGTCGTGTTACATGAGTAGTGCGGCTTGGCGGGGTCGTGTTTCAGAGGATGCATGGCTCTCGACCTCTGCCTCTCCCGAGTCCGTACAGGAGTTGCAGCGTTGGGACACAACTGTAACTACAAATTGGATATCATAAAAAAGGGGCAAAAAAGTACAAAAACTACAAAAAAATAAGATGTTTATGCATTTGAGCCTATCCAAAGAAGATTTTGTTGAGCTGAGACATTTTTCTTTGATGTGTAAATGATCAGACTATTCGTTTTACTTCTTGAAAACATTGAAATAAATGTAATTAACAATTGGGCCTATCTAAATTAATGAAAGTCATTTTATGCTTTTATTGAAGACAGAACAGTGTTGGAAAGACGGGGGGAGGGTGACTCAAAGGGCAGTGGGCCGTATTCAAACCCATGCCGACTCTGTTCCGTATTTGCCGAGGTAAGCGGCTGTAACCGCTGGACCACACAGGAACTGAAGCCACCTAAGAATTCACACGAGATGTGCTGTAGCCTGCACATAGCCTACAAACACCACCCCCTGGCAGCGATTCTAAATATTTCTTCAGATATTCAAATCCTGCTGCTGCAGGATTATTTTCCTCTTGCGATGAATGGATCAAATATATCCGACATCTGTACCTGTTTAATTGTCATTTTAATTAATGATGCACATTGATTCTTTAAGAACTTTTATCCCTTAGGAGTTTGGTACAACTGCCACACTGGTATATAGTATCATAACCCAAGAATTAAAGCAATTTTTGTATTTTCTAAAGTCTGGCAACCTAGCCAGCAGGCATGCCAGCAAAGACAGTTAGACAAGCTACTTTAACTTGATTGATAGTCTGAAATGGCTTGGTTGCAAATATGAGGTTGGAAGATTGGGAACCTATCTAGCTGGCTAGCTAAAGCTAACTTAATAAAAATTGCTAGGTGTCTAGTATTACAGAGAAACAACAAAACATTTGGGTATTATTTATCATTATTTATGCGAGTCCTGCCCATCACGGGCAACTTAAATCAAATCACACGCTGTACGTGTCACTCAACACTCTCTAATCCTCTACTGACAATACTCTCTGCACGCGCTAGAGTATCTAGCATACTCCCGAGCATATCTTTACTCCTTGGTACACCTTAGAAGGAACCACTTAATAGGGAGAATAGAGGGGGTGGGGAGATTATTTGCCTGGTCTAGTCAGTGTGGCCGCTCTACAAAATACCACTGACAAATCTTTTTATAAAAATGATGATAAAACCTCTGTCTGTGAGAGACCATGGGAGAGACCATGCCACCAATGTACAGTGGGGATCATAAATACTCACCCCCTTGGATTTCATCACATTTTGTTTTGTCAATGATCTACACAAAATACTATGTAATTTCAAAGTTGGAAAACAATTCTAACATTTCTTAAGAATAATGAAAAATGAAACACTTGATTAGATAACTGTTCACCCCCCTGAGTCAATACATGTTAGAAACCCCTTTGGCAGCGATTTCAGCTGTGACGTTTCTTGGAACAAAAATATAAACTCAACATGTTGGTCCCATGTTTCATGAGCTGAAATAAAAGATCCCAGAAAATGTCAATACGCACAAAAAGCCGATTTCTCTCAGGTTTTGTCCCCAAATGTGTTTACATCCTTGTTAGTGAGCATTTCTCCTTTGCCAAGACAACCATCCACCTGACAGGTGTGAGATATCAAGAAGCTGACTAAACAGCATGATCATTACACATATGCACCCCGTGCTGGGGACAACAACACAATGCCACAGATGTCTCAAGTTGAGGGAACATGCAATTGGCATGTTGACTGCAGGAATGTCCACCAAAGCTGTTGCCAGAGAATTGTATGTTTATTTCTTTACCATAAGCTGCCTCCAATGTAATTATAGGGAATTTCGCAGTACTTCAAACTGGCCTCACAACCACAGACTATGTGTAATCACGCCAACCCAGGACCTTCACATCCGGTTTCTTCACCTGCGGGATCATCTGAGACCAGCTGTGTGTTTGCAAAACCGAACAATTTCTGCACAAACTGTCAGAAACCATCTCAGGGAAGCTCATCTACATCCTTGTCATCCTCTCCATGGTCTTGACCTGACTGAAGTTTGGCGTCGTAACCGACTTCAGTGCGCAAGTACTCACCTTTGATGGCCACTGGCACGATGGAGAAGTGTGCTCTTCATGGATGAATCCCAGTTTCAACTGTACCAGGCAGATGGCAGATGTGTGGCATCATGTGGGTGAGCAGTTTGCTGATCTCAACATTGTGAACAGAGTGCCCCATGATCGCGCTGGGGTTATGGTATGGGCAGGCATAAGCTATGGACAACAAACACAATTGGATTTTATCAATGGCAATTTGAATGCACAGAGATATCGTGACGAGATTTAGCATGATATTGCACTGCCCTATGTCGCAAGGATCTGTACACAATTCCTGGAAGCTGAACATTTCCCAGTTCTTCCGTGGCCTGCAAACTCACCGGATATGTCAACCATTGAGCATGTTTGGGATGCTCTGGATCAACGTGTACGACGGCGTGTTGCAGTTCCCACCAATATCCAGCAACTTCGCACAGCCATTGAAGAGGAGTGGGACAACATTCCACAGGACACAATCAACAGCCTGATCAACTCTATGCGTAGATGTGTCTCGCTGCATAAGGCAAATGGTGGTCACACCAGATACTGACTGGTTTTCTGATCCACGCCTGCCTTTTTTCAAAGGTATCTGTGATCACCAGATGTATCTGTATTCCTAGTCATGTGAAATCCATAGATTAGAGCCTAATGAATTTATTTCAATTGACTGATTTCCTTATATGAACTGTAACTCAGTAAAATCTTTGAAATTGTTGCATGTTGCGTTCATATTTTTGTTCAGTGTAATTTAGGCTTGCCTAAACGAAGTGGGTGAATACTTATGCAACAACTATATTTTAGTTATTTCATTTTTATTAATTTGTAAATGTTTGTAGAATTGTATGTTTTTACATTGACATTATTTTGTGTAGATTTGTCACACAAAAAAATCACAATTAAATCCATTTCAATCCCACTTTGTAATGCAACGAAGTGTGACAAAATCCAAGGGGGGTAAAACCAATTGTAAATAGTGGTAATCTGTCCCCATTTATCTCCTGTGTGGTCATTTAGGCTGTTGAATTGGAGTTGGATAATACAACTGGCCAGAGATTTCCTGTGGAATTGTATAGGGCAGTCAGTTGCCCCTATTACAGTCAATCCAGAAATGTATTTAGTAATTTGTCCTGGTTTGAAATATACAAACAGAATCAAGGTTGACATAACATGCATAACTAGACATATAACATATTGTTACGGATTCCCCCGGTACTGCTGCTCATTCCGTTCACCAGCTCCGGAGGTCTACATCACCGGCCTTCTAGGTGTCACTGAACTGGGTCATTACCACCAACCCCGGACTGTCTTGTCTCATCATGCACACCTGGTTCACATTCCCCCTGATTGGTATTTGTATAAATGTGCCCTCTGTTCCCCATTGTCCTTGTTGATTATTGTTCCATGTCCGTTGGTCTTGTGAGTACCTGTGCTCTGTTGTTCTCGGCTTGTGTGTTACTGTGTTAGTGTGCACTTGTTATTACTGGTCTCGTCCCGTGTATTGTTATTACGGGTCTCGTCCCGTGTATTGTTATTACTGGTCTCGTCCCGTGTATTGTTATTACGGGTCTCGTCCCGTGTATTGTTATTACGGGTCTCGTCCCGTGTATTGTTATTACGGGTCTCGTCCCGTGTATTGTTATTACGGGTCTCGTCCCGTGTATTGTTATTACGGGTCTCGTCCCGTGTATTGTTATTACGGGTCTCGCTCTTTGTTTGGGTTACAGCCCTGTGTTCTATATATACACGTGTTTGTTTTGGGCTTCGTCCCCGTCATGTTCATTACGTATGCTATTTTGGGTAGAGAAATAAAAAGAACTATTTTATATTCCTGCGCCTGTCTCCTATCATTATGCAACGTGACACATATGTATAACATACAGTATAAAGTACTATAAATAAGCTGAAGACAATACTTTGAACCATGTCTGGAAATCAAATACTGTAAAGTTTAATAACTATCAATGTAGGTCTTATAAGAAATATTATTTGATTTCCAAATTGGAATAAAAATATATGAGGGAAATAAAATACTGATAGTTCCCTAAAACTCACCAGCTTACTTTTTGATGCCATTTCCATTTATTTCATGTATTTCTCTCTCAGAGATATCACTGTCAGAAAAGTTATTCCTCCTGCATATCTCGGCTTTTAATAATAATCATCTTTTTACCTGGGCAGAAATCTTACGGAGAGATAATCTGAGATAAATGTGGTTAATTGAGGCCAGGTGTGTTTTCTTTATCAGCACCCACGTCAACAAATCTGAAGTAAACACGATAATTAGAATAGAGCTGTCTTACATCTAAGAACACTGAGTTGACCTGTCTTTCTGTTGTTCCCAGGTTTCCACTCATAGTCTCTAACAATCGTATATGTACGAAACACCTTTTACACCATTCTATATGATGAGTTTATATACAGTGGTTATCTCTGTAAACATTTTTATATTCATTTTGCACACACAGAAGGCAACATTTCGGAAAAACTCTGGATGATAAATGCAATTGCAGATACCCAGGATTCAGTTGTTAGACAATAGTGATATAAGAAGATACATATATTCCTATTCCATTACTATGGAAAACTAGCCAGAAAAAGTAAATCCCTCCTTGCACTTATATACATCTCTGGTTTTCAAGCTACATGATATTGTACATCCGACCTGTTAAAGTGGCTCAAACCAAACATACTTAATCGTGAACATTTTTAAGGGGCCTTTTTGGTGACATTTACGAGTGTACATTCTACTGTACACCCCTAAACAAGCAGCCTTTTCCCAGAATGAACTGCATAGAGCTGCAGGTGAAAATGAACCCTCCTCCTTTTCCTGACCCCGTGGAGAGGTCTGAAAGGGACCTCTCCCTGGTCATACATGCAGCCTCTGCTCTGATGAGCTTGGACCGCTAACACCTCCGAGGAACCATGTTCTAATTACCCAGTCAGCCTGACAGAATCTCCTTCATTACAAACTCCATTAGCTTACTGGACTTTGTTTTTCTCCACAGAAGGGGATGGGCTGAGCGGGTTGAGCTGAGGTGCAATGGAGGGGAATAAACGGGTTGGTGTTTTAGCACCTTTTTCCCCTCTGTGCAGTTCTTTTTTTTTGGAAGGAAATGTTAAGACCTCAGTCAGAGATCTAATTAGATTCATGGTGAGAATCAAACACCTTTTAACTAGCTTCTGGAGTCCCCTAAAAGGACAGCAAGAGCCAGGGTGAGAGTGCAGAGAATCAAACACAGCCACTGCCTTTCATGTGTGAAGGGGTCTGATTTGCTCTCTCCTCACCTTAAAACATAAAATAATGTCAAGCACATAGACCCTGTAGCCTTTATATACCACTTCTATAAACTCATAGACCTATAGGGAGGCCTGTCAGAAACGCTTTAAGAAGAGCATTGCGTACTCAATAAAATCAAGTAATCTCACTTAGAAAGATATTTTCTTCCCCTGAATTCTATTTTAAAACACAAATCAATCAAGTGTTCATATTGTACCTGTTTCTCGGTTAACTGTTTTTAAAAAACGACCCATTTGACTAATGCATACAGAGGTCAGATATACATTGCTGCTCATCATTTTCAATAAGATTCCCATTCATTATTTGAGGATATCAGCTTTTAAAGGCCTATAATTTGGGATAACGATCGGATGACAGACACAGATATAACCTGTTAAAGTAGAATTACTTTCCACTTGTTTCTGTGAAAAGTATCTTTTACAACCTTTCAAGACAACTGCAACAGCACTTTGGCTCCGACGGCAACGAAGAGAGCCTCTCTACACCAATGCCTGCTAAGCTTCAAAGTCATTGCTCTCAGACATTGTAAGAATAGTGCGGGCAACAAAGAGTAATAATTTTCACCTAAACCTTCCAAAATGAGTTATGTTTGGGAGTAATTAGAGGCTCCTCTCGGAAACGCCACTTGAGATCATGTCCCTCAATGGCTAAGCCACACAATGCAGAACGGTGTCACGGTAACCGTTACAGTATATTACATAATAAAAGTGGATTATGCTTCGCCAGAATAATGTTGTCTATAATGTATTAGATTATCGGCAGATATGCGAGATATCTACTAGGCATTTTACTTTCATGTCACATAATCTGACATATTGGTCTACAGTTACATTCACATTTGGGTTCTGCGTTATATGTCACATTAGCGGGATAGATAGTTACTGTATATCAAAAGGCCTCATTTTTTAAACACATCAGGTCGAGGCCTATTAGCTCCTACTGTCAACTATTTCTGCATCCTCAGCTTTACCCCATATACACACCGTAGAGTAGAGGCACCCTTCTGTGTCCTTGACGAGCTACTGAGAGGCAGATATTGATCCTAGCTGTGTTAGGGGCTGTGTTCTTGTCACAGTCATCTATATTGGGAAGGGAGGGGTTCCATGTGGCTGTACACAGTTACAAACTTCAGGCTGCGTTAAAACGTCAGGGCACGCTAAATCCTGGATTTTGGTGGAGCGATCCTTTGGATATATACTACTTCCAAGCTATATTTTATAGAACACTTCTCCCACATATTTTGGATAGTCTAAATGTAATTCCTAATCACACAGGGGTTAGCTATAATCAGACAATATTTTTTTTTGGGGGGGGGGGGGGGGGTTCTTGCATTGGAATTATATTCCATTCTGCTTATACCATGCTATACCACAATAAACATAAAGTTCAAATGCCGAGACTCCAAGACAGTGACAGGTTGGTACGAGATCTGTAGCCTATCTCAGCTGCGCTGTATAAGCACAATGGACAGTGCCCTACACACACAAAAGCAAGCACGTTTTGGTAATGAATATAGGCTACAGGACAGATCGAGTAATTGCCCTATTCCAAACAGCCTATGTGAATGCAGCCGTACACACAGCTGTCTCACCAATATAACGCAAACTAAATGCTGAAAGTAGTAGCCTAGTTATTCATGCATGCAAACAAAAATACTGAATAGCAGTTTGACTTAGAATACTGACACAACTACAAATGCAAACAGAACAAAACAGCGGTACCAAGTAGGCCTAGTAAACAAAATATCAGATCGAAAAAGGCATGACACAATCCATATTTAGGCTAGTTACATTAACAGTAAATAAACACAAGTAAAAAAAAAAAAGGCGAAAGGAGATCCAAATATCCAATACATAGCCTACTACAATGAGATACAAACAAATAGACCATGGAAAACCATGCCCCTAATGAGTACAGCAACACGTTGTCATATGGCACAATACACTTCTGTGGATTCGACCCCACGTAATCAATTAAGCAATGCCAGCCTACCATAAACACGTTTCCAATATGTACAGTTCCACTTACAACCACGAAAACCAGTAGGCTGCCAAGAAAACCACAACAGAATGTATCTATTTATATGAACAAACATACCGATATGTAGCTATACCCTGGGGCGTCATTTGGATTCTTGCATTGGAATTATATTGAACTCTGCAGTAAACGAGTACTCCAGCCACTCTCTTCCTATGAACCAGTTGCTATTAAATGAACATTTTTTTTCGACAGAAAACCTGTGGCTAGGGTAGGATTCTAGACTAACCTGGGCTGGCTCATCTTTTCCAAGATCGTGAGGAACAGTCAAGAGGTGGAAGCAGGCTGCGGAGCCATTCTCCTGTCTCTGTACGCGGAGCTAGCTGGAGCTCGGCGGCATCATCTCGACTGGCCTTGGCAGTGGCATCCGCGGTTTGATGCTGCTGCTCATCGCTCTCCTTCTCCATTTGGCTTTGTTCGGTTACTTTGGAAAAGCCAATTTATGATATGGTTCGAGCTAGCTAAATAGGCTAAGGTTAATAACGCCAACGCTTTTTACAGCTGGATAAGAAGATCACTAAACTCTGTAGTGGTGGAGCGTGAGGCAGAGTTGAGTGAAGCAGCTTCAACTGTAAACTTGACCCCGCGCTGACACAGCCCATCAGACATACAGATTCAATCATTTGAACTTTTGTTGCTATTTTTATATAGGGGCATAAAACGAAATCTGAGAGGGTACAAGTTTCAACTGAGGGGGCTAAGCCCCCGTTTGCCACCGCGTGGACCTGGGCCCGGCTGCAGTGTAGCGATTAACTTGATGTAAATCACAGATAACATGTTACCGTAACTGTATTAAAGATATCATCAATCATTTTGCATTCATTTGCCACAGACATGGGATCTTACATTTGCAAACAAATTCCAAATGATCTCTCAGGGTACAAATATGATTTCCATTCACTTCCAAACTGGTTTGATTGAGAAGGCCAGAGATAGTGTTGGTGCTGTTTGCTGATGACAGAAATGATTACAGTTTCCAACAACCAATCGCTCAATAAAACTTTCCCGCCACTGGAACTACACTACATTGAGACATTAGAATCAGAATAATCAACAATCATCTAGTCTTGATCTCAAGGAATATTTTCCATATGAGATGTGTTGCGTAATAGGAAAAAAACGTGAATTTATTGGAGAGATTTAGTTTTATGAATACTCTCCATTGGATTATAGTAATCATAAAGAACAGTGTAATATACTAACATTGGTAAACATGCATGTCTGCATGCCATGAAAATACCTGGGACTGTATTCATAAAGCATCTCAGAGTAGGAGTCCTGATCTAGGATCCAGTCCCCCCTCTCCATGTTGTAATCTTATTCATTATAATCTAAACGGCAATCCTAGATCAGCACTTCTGCTTTGAGTCACTTGGAGAATATGGGCCCTGATCTTGCGTTGACTTGCTGCACCTTGCAGGAGACAGTCATCTGAAAGGATTCTGTCATTATAGCTGCTTCAATGCATCTGTCAACTGTCAAGATGTCTCACTTATAAACACATATTAGTTTAACAGACAGATCACAGTCTGTTCTCATCAGTCACTAAAGGAAACCTTGAGGAAAGGGATGACATAACATTTCCATTGGTGACAATGACTGAGTTTCAACTATAGTGATGCATAGAATGTACAACACCAGTATTTGAAACTGAAGAATGCACAGTAGAGCAGTAGACTACACCTAAAATGTTGTATGTATACAATCATTAACATACCTCTTAATAATGAACACTAATTTCTGAAATTACTTTCCTTAGCAGCTGAAAAGAAACAAGTTGTTTGTACTCATTGGAGTCCATCATTGAATTAATCAATTATTCAACTAATAAACGAATAAACTAATTAGCATACACAAAGCTTGATTATGAAAGCAAAGTAAACAAAATACTTGCATTCAGAAAGCCAAAATATTACGCAAGTGGTAAAATGTGGTAGGTTTCCATCAAATAAGTCATACTTTAAATAACAGCACATATTGAATCTTACTGAGGGGACACATCACCCTGTAACCATTGACAACCAGCACCCCATACAGCATCCCAGGGCAGCCAGGCCACTCAGTTCAACGCCAAGATTCTGCTTGTTTCCACCACGACACTGGGACAAGTCTCTCATGCTGCAGGGAATTGTGGTGTATCCTCTAGCCAAAACCACTCACTCGCTTCAATAGACCACTCTATCCAGATTTCCAACAGCCCACATCGGCAATAGTGTGATGATCCCAACCATAGCCAGCCAACACATCCAGCTTCACCATACATTGCCAACGCCTATCCAGCCATACCCTCAGAGCAACCAGGAATCTCGATCTATCCCTGTCTGACTGAACCAGATCTTATTCCACACCAGTAAGGGGGAGACTTGTCTTTGCCCAAGTTACCACCTGTATCACCTAGAGAGGGAGACACTGCCAACCGGAATTTTATGCACAAAAGAAGAGTAACATGAACAAATACCCTCAAATTCACCTGCCTGCCCATTTACTCCCATGAACTTCAGACTACACCACATTTTACATCTTATTTAAAGATACAATCCTGAAGCTTGCTTGTTGACTGTTGACTTTTGATTCAAATAGTATGGTTTAGGCATTATAACATCATATATAAATCCATTTCTTGCCTCATCAAACCATGAAAGTGTTAAATAAAGGGGGCCTCACTTTCAAAATAAAAACACATTATCTCAATTGCTAAGCTTACTGTAGTGACGTGTGGAAGTGCGCCCAGAAGGAGGCACACAGAAGTCAAATAGCTCATTGCAAAAGACCGTATTGTATTCAACTTCAATAACGTTTACATTGCTGCCTCATACGCTGCTGAAAGCAGAAGAAGTGGACTGTCTACACTAAAAATTAGGGGTTCAACAAGGGTTCTTCTAAGATCCTCAAAGTTCTTTAAAGAACCTTAGGGTTCTTGGCACTGAAAATTGCACCCAAAAGGTTCTTCCAAGAACCCCATAGGAGGTGGGGTTAATCGAGGAACCTCCTTAGTTGGTGGGGGTTCTTGCAGGAACCTAACTGCCCAACTGAAACATTTGGAGAGCAGGTGCAAGCACTTAACTGAAAAATGTGAAGATCTCAATTTAAGGTAAGGTTTGTCCCTTGTATGATATACATCTATATTGTTTTCTGATGACACTGAATCTTTTCATATTTGTGCAAATCTTTCTAAACAGAAAATGGACACAATTCAATGGATATCAATCAACAAAGAGGTAAGAATATGTAGGCTATAAGAACATGTTGAGGGCTAGCTGTATTGGGTGCAGATGACTGAACTGCTCACCTTTGTGTCTGTGTCTGCAGGTACACAGAGGAGGAGGCATACAAAGGTATGTCAATTGGTATTGGTATGTTATGCAGATCACATTTACCATCCTCCTCCCTTACCTCTTCAACGAATATCCCATAGTCCTCTACATTATGGACAAGGTATGTGAATGAAAACCATTATACAACAGTTTTTTTAATTCACATTTACCATAAAAACCAAGGTATGAATACTGTTGTGTGCATGTTTTGTTAACCATCTGTATAATTACTATTTGACTATTTTTTGGATTCACAGACTTCACCCTCCCTATACCACTGATGAATATAACAGGGAACTTGTTTGATCATCATGCACTGCACATTCATTCTGGCTATGGACACGGAGAACATCAACACATTAACATCAACAGGCCAGAGGATGTACACACTGGACTTGGGTCTCTGCTGGGAGTTTACCTCATATTTAGATTTTCTTTATTTCACTTTGCCACTAAAATCATAATAAACACTGACAACTAAAATATAGTGTTATTGTTGTTATGCATATTAGTATTATTAGTTAAAGAATGTAACCCAAAAGGTTCTTCGGGGATCTATTTAAAGGGGTTCTTCAAAGAACTTGTAGAGGTTCCCCAACAGTTTCAATTTGAAGAACCCCTAAAAGATACTTCAGGAACCTTTTCTTTTTAGAGTGTATTGTTAGAAACGCACATTCATTTGTGCAGAGGAGCAGTGGAGGTGAGCTAATATCATGGGTTTTCCTGACCACGCCTCACTGAGTCCAGGCATCAGAGGGCAATGATATAGAGCTGGAAAAATGATCATTTTACGATTACCTGTCTGTTATTGGATTATCCACCTGATCATGTGGTATCTTGACCCAAAGGTGACAAGGTAAGTGACCAAGCCATTCAGCTTTCACAGAGGACCATTTGGTGGCTTATTGTAAACACACTGATATTATATCACTTTATAGTAGTCTTTGCTACAATGAGTGCATATTAACTACAAATTTCATATTAAATGTAAAATACATTTTTAAAGCAATAAAAATGGCATTTACACCATCAGACCTCTACCTGAAGATAACAGTAAGGGAAAAAGTATAATATTTCCAGAAGGAGGGGTGTAGGTAGAAACCATGCTATTGGTAAGAGTAGACCTACAGCCTCTGTGAGTTAAACCAATTGCTTTAATGGTACATGTTGATGTTACAGAGCATCTCTTCCCTCCCTCTGTCCACCCCAAAATATCGCTAGTGTCACGGTTGTCGTAGGAATGAGCGGACCAATGTGCAGCGTGTGTGTCGTTCCACATTTTATTTACACTGAAACTGTGCAATACATAAATAAACTGAAGAACAAAAACAACAAACCGTGACGCAGAGTAGAAACATACACTAACTCAGAAATAATCACCCACAAAACCCAGGTGGAAAAAACCCTACTTAAGTATGATCTCCAATTAGAGACAACGAGGACCAGCTGCCTCTAATTGGAGATCATCCCAAACAAAACCCCAACATAGAAATACAAAACTAGAACCTAAACATTGAAATAGAAAACATAGAGAAAAGAAACCCTCTCACGCCCTGACCTACTCTATCATAGAAAATAACATCTTTCTATGGTAGGGACGTGACACCCCCAAAGGTGCGGACTCTGACCGCACCTAGACAACACAACAAACCCCCCCCCCAAAAAAAGGGGGAAAAAAGGGAGGGCAGGGTGGGTAACTTGTCTATGGTGGCTCTGGTGCAGTACCCAGAACCCTATCATCCAGCGGATCCTCCCACTGAGGGGGCGGCTCCGGTTCGGGGCGAAACCCCAGCTCCGCCCGCTGATCCCTCTGCTTCAGTACCACCGGACCGTGGATCATCGTCGGAGGAACCGGACTGCGGATCATCGTCGGAGGAACCGGACTGCGGATCATCGTCGGAGGAACTGGACTGCGGAGCGTCGGAGGAGGAACCGGACTGCGGAGCGTCGCCGGAGGAACCGGACTGCGGAGCGCCGCCGGAGGTTCCGGGCTGCAGGCCGCCGCCGCTGGAGGTTCCGGGCTGCAGGCCGCCGCCGGAGGTTCCGGGCTGCAGGCCGCCGCCGGAGGTTCCGGGCTGCAGGCCGCCGCCGGAGGTTCCGGGCTGCAGGCCGCCGCCGGAGGTTCCGGGCTGCAGGCCGCCGCCGGAGGTTCCGGGCTGCAGGCCGTCGCCGGAAGCTCTGGACTGGGAACAGTCTCCCGGAAGCTCTGGACTGGGAACTGTCGCCGGAAGCTCTGGACTGGGAACTGTCGCCGGAAGCTCTGGACTGGGAACTGTCGCCGGAAGCTCTGGACTGGGAACTGCCGCCGGAAGCTCTGGACTGGGAACTGTCGCCGGAAGCTCTGGACTGGGAACTGTCGCCGGAAGCTCTGGACTGGGAACTGTCGCCGGAAGCTCTGGACTGGGAACTGTCGCTGGAAGCTCTGGACTGGGAACTGTCACCGGAAGCTCTGGACTGGGAATGCGCACCAGAGGCCTGATGCGTGGGGCTGGCACAGGTGACGCCAGACTAGTAACATGTACCTCAGGGCGAGTGCGGGGAGCAGGAACAGGACACCCTGGACTGGGCAGGCGCACTGGAGGCCTGATGCGTGGGAGTGGCACAGGTGGCGCCAGACTGGTGACACGCACCTCAGGGCAAGTGCGAGGAGCAGGCACAGGACGTACCAGGCTGGATAGACTCACTGGAGGCCGGGTACGTGGGGCAGGCACAGGATATATTGGGCCGTGGAGGCGCACCGGAGGTCTCGAGCGTATAGCTGGCACAACCCGTCTTGGCTGGATGCTTACTTTCGCCTGGCAAACGCGGGGAGCTGGCACAGGACGAACTGGGCTGTGAATACGCACTGGCGACACAGTGCGCAGAGCCAGCGCAGGATATCCTGGACAGAGAAGGCGACCTGGAGACCAGGAGCGCTGAGCTGGCACCACCCTTCCTGGCTGAATGCTCAACCTAGCACGGCAAATGCGGGGCGCGGGCACAGATCGCACCGGGCTGTGAATGCGCACTGGCGACACAGTGCACATCACCGCATAACACGATGCTTGCTTCTTCACTCGCTCCCCATGGTAAGCATGGGGAGTTGGCTCAGGTCTCCATCCTGACTCTGCCAATCTCCCCGTGTGCCCCCCCCAAAAAATGGGGGGGCTGCCTCTCGCACTTGCCTCGTGGTTGGTATAATGCCCCGTAGTATCGCCGCTCCTCTCTTGCAGCCTCGATTTATTCTTTCAGACGGCGATACTCCCCAGCCTGACTCCAGGGTCCTTTCCCGTCCAGAATTTCCTCCCAAGTACATTCCTGTTTCTCCTGGGCACGCTGCTTGGTCCTTTGGTGGTGGGTGATTCTGCCACGGTCGTCAAAAGGAGTAGAAGGTGCAGCGTGGAAAGTGCTCAGATTTATATTTATTGTAACTCAGAACACTCAAACAAAATAACAAACAAACAAAGAAAAAATGAACGTCACGTTCTGCAGGCTTACTGAGCTGACAAAAACAACAAACCGTGACGCAGAGTAGAAACATACACTAACTCAGAAATAATCACCCACAAAACCCAGGTGAAAAAAACCCTACTTAAGTATGATCTCCAATTAGAGACAACGAGGATCAGCTGCCTCTAATTGGAGATCATAACAAACAAAACCCCAAAATATAAAAACACAACTAGAACCTAAACATAGAAATAGAAAACATAGAAGAAAAAAACCTGTCACGCCCTGACCTACTCTACCATAGAAAATAACATCTTTCTATGGTCAGGACGTGACAGCTAGAATAGGCCTACCCTGTGGGTCCTGATACAACAAGCATTTGTTAAAAACATTTATTGCATGGCATGCTGTCATAATGTGCCATGTAAAACCGACCCAAAACATCTAAAGGACAGTTCATTGTCAGCAAACAGAAACACACTGAGTCCTGATGTGGGAGGAGTAAACTCTAGGTCAAGAGACATTAAATAGTTTGGCTTCACATGTGATATATTTTGTGAAGCCATTGTTTGTTTTATTTAGGGAACGAATTGAGGATTTTCCAAACTGCAAGGCCCCTAAAGTATTTTATCAGGTGTACAGTCCAGCCATATGTTACACATTAGTGCTCTGAAGGGAATGTTGATTGCTGATATATGCAGCCTGGTCTCAGAGCAAAACGTATTATATTTTGCTAAAATCTGTGCCACTCCATTTAGTATATGTTACTAGACGTTAGGTTACATTACATTGGCCTACGTAAATCCAGGCCACTCAAATTAGTATGATATGTTACATGTGGTAAACACTACATGACCAAAAGTATGTGGACACCTGCTCGTCGAACATTTCATTCCAAAATCATGGGCATTAATATGGAGTTGGTCCCCCCATTGCTGCTATAACAGCCTCCACTCTTCTAGGAAGGCTTTCCACTAGATGTTGGAACATTGCTGCAGGGACTTGTTTCCATTCAGCCACATGAGCATTAGTGAGGTCGGGCACTGATGTTGGGCGATTAGGCCTGGCTCGCAGCCGTCGTTCCAATTCATCCCATAGATGTTCAATGGGGTTGAGGTCAGGGCTCTGTGCAGGCCGGTCAAGCTCTTCCACACGATCTTGACAAACCATTTCCGTATGGCCCTCGCTTTGCGCACGGGGGCATTATCATGCTAAAACAGTTGCCACAAAGTTGGAAGCACAAAATTGTCTAGAATATCATTGTATGCTGTAGAGTTAAGATTTCCCTTCACTAGAACTAAGGAGCCTGAACCATGAAAAACAGCCCCAGACCATTTTTCCTCCTTCTCCTGGCATCTGCCAAACCCAGATTCATCTGGGGATAGGGAAGCGTGATTCATCACTCCAATGGCGGCGAGCTTTACAACACTCCAGCCGATGCTTGGCATTGCACATGGTGATCTTAGAATTGTGTGCGGCTGCTCTGCCATGGAAATCCATTTCATGAAGCTCCTGATGAACAGTTATTGTGCTGACGTTGCTTCCAGAGGCAGTTTGGAACTCGGTAGTGAGTGTTGCAACCGAGAACAGGTGATTTTTACGCGCTTCATACTTCAGCACTTGCTGGTCCCGTTCTGTGAGCTTGTGTTGCCTACCACTTTGTGACTGAGCCGTTGTTGCTCCTAGACTTTTCACGTCACAATAACAGCACTTACAGTTGACCGGGGCAGCGCTAGCAGGGCAGAAATTTGACTAACTGACTTGTTGGAAGTCACTGAGCTCTTCAATAAGGCCATTTTACTGCCAATGTTTGTCTTTTGAGATTGCATGGCTGTGTGCTCGATTTTAAACACCTGTCACCAATGGATGTGGCTAAAATAGCAGAATCTACTAATTTGAAGGGGTGTCCACATACTTTTGGTGATCTAGTGTGTTATAGTAGGTTACTTAAGGCAGAAACAAAAGGAGGGGGGTGGGTGGGTGCATACCGTGAACGTCTAGCAAGCCAAAGGTCGCGTGTTCGATACTCATCACAGACAACTTCAGCATTTTAGCTAATTGTCAACTTTGCAACTACTTACTACTTTTTAGGTACTTTGCAACTACTTAGACTGTTAGCTAACCCTTCCCCTAACCCTAAACGTCACCTTTAACCTAACTTCTAACCTTAACCCTAACCTTAACTCCTAACCTAATGCAGCATATCATAGTAAAGAAGTTGAACGTAATATATCATACTAAAGCAGTCGAACATAATATATCATACTAAAGCAGTTGAACATAGCATATCATACTAAAGCAGTCCAACTTAATTTATCATGCTAAACTATCAAGACGTAGGATACTGTATGTCCTACAATTCATATTATATTGTACGACCACTATTACATTGGTAGGCCAATGTAATATAACCTAGCGTAAAGTAACATATCATACTAAATGAGTGCGCGGATTGTAGTAAAATATAATACGTTTTGCTCTGAGACCAGATTGCAGTACGCTGTATAATGTTTTTGAATGTAGCACTTCAGAAGATAGGGATATTATTTGTTTTCTGACTAAAGGGTTTGTGGACATGTGAGAACATATGATTAGGCCAACATGACATAAAAGGGAGCAAGTTAGGCTAATGGGACTCTGTTTAGTGAAACCTTACAACTTCATAAACCTCAGTAAACAAAGGTTTAGTTCTGAGGTCTCTAGGCCTAACACAGAATTTTAAATAAGTTTAAAAAAAATAGTTTTTATAGCTAAGCCATTACAAACATGACTTGGCTATGTTTATACAAACACACTCACACTCATACTCAACAAACCCCATAAAATAATACATGAAAACCTACTTACCTGTAACATTGTGTGTGCGACTGGAAGTTGTGTAAAAAGCAGTGGAGGCTGCTGAGGGGAAGACGACACGTAATAATGACCTGGAATGGAACGAATGGAATGGGTTTGATACCATTACACTTATTCCGCTCCAGCCATTTTCCACGAGCCCGTTCTCCCCAATTAAGGTGCCACCAACCTCCTGTGGTTAAATGCCTTTAAAACACTGTCCGCTGTAGGCTAATCCTGGTCAGCAAGGTGATTGCACTCTGCTGGTCAATGTTCAAGCAGATGCTGAAACTGTCCGCACGAGGTTTGTCACCGGCCTCGAGCCAAGAAGCCCTGTAGCCTAGGAGCCTGACAGACGGCGAAAATACACGTCTACAGGTGTTTCCCAGTCCCATCTTGCCGAAACACGATATAAATGTTTAATTATAAAGTGGGCCATTTGTCACTGCTGCGCTCGAGACGTCTCTTGACCAAATTAGAAACCCGGTTTGACCTTGTGGTTGACTAAATAATAATGACACAGCATTTGCTGTCATTAATATTTAGGCCTACGGAGAATACATAATTATACACCACTGACATAGAGAAATGTAGTTGAAGAGTTACGTGTTCCTATTGTCAAACATGGCTTATTTGCAATGTTCCATAGAATAATACTCAGATGTTTGCTAATTAGAGTTAGAGAATAGAACATGTTTATGTTGAAAAAGCTCCCATCATTTCTCTATGCTTCTTCTCTCTCTCTCTCTCTCTCTCTCTCTCTCTCATTCTGTAGGCTATAGATAACATCAAGGAGAAGGGGGTGGGGGGTGGGGGATTCCTGAATACCCGAATTTTCCATTATTTAGAAATAATATTCCAACAAGAGTAACAGTCAGGAACCCTACATTACATCATGAAGCATGTATTTGGCAAATCTCGCAAACAACTAATGGTGCGAACACAAGGAGCAGAACACAAGTCTAGACCTATTCTGTAATAAAGGAATTTCTCTAAAATATGGTACTACTTAATAGCTTGCGATATATAATCTTAATGAATAGGCTACCGCATGGAGAACGTTTTAACCATTTTTGAGCACCAATAACAACATAAGGGTCAGCACTGAATATTTATTGCGATCCATAACCATATGTGCACCCATATCTTGCACCCATAGGATATGTCTTGCCCCCAAATAAAAGTAGGCCATATTAGAACGTTAGTGGAAAATAAGCATAATAGGCTACTTTGGATAGGATGCTAAACTACACTAAACAATATTTTCAGGTGTATGCTATCCCGAAACTAAAATTGAATTGTAGCCAATGACAGGCGTAAATGATTGGTAAAATAGGCATAACTCTCTGGGAAATAGGCATTTAAAGTTATCAGGACTACTTGTTTCTTACTTTATAATAAGGCACTTAAGGAAAGTGTTCTACATTAAAATGTGAATTATATTAGCCTAAATATAAGTCTACAGAAACAGTAACAGTAGTAGTTCAATGAGCTATATAGGGCCGTCAATGCTAGGCTAATCGGTGATAATAAAAAGTGTTTACTTCTGCTGATCTTATGGCCCATAGGTCATAAGCAGCCCTATCCAACATAAAAAGTAATAAGTTAAAAATTATAGATTGCACTTCTAGAATGAATAGGGTGTATCTGTCTCCTAAATTGTATATAATCTTAATCTCAATAATTAATCTCAATAAATGCACGTGTGTGTGTCTTCAGTTAGGCTCTATATCAACTATATAACAACATGAAACCTTTGACACTCATATTTCAGAAATATTATTTTGAAAAGGGCACGTAAAGTTGAATCAAAATATCTGTTTTGTAGTTGTTGCTCCATGTTTCCAATAGGGGTGTTTTTCCCCCCAATACGTGTCAAAACCACCCGATCAATATCATTTGAAAAAGTCAGTGAACTATGCAGTCCGCCAATCTAAATAACAATTGGCTCTGCCTTCTGCATGTAAAAATGAAAATTGTTGTGATTGGAAAACAATAATCTCAATAGGCCTGGGCAAGCCCCTCCCTCGTTAATAATAAAATGAGAAACTGTTTCCGAGACCCTATAATGTTTAATTTAATTTATTACGCAATTTGGAAGATGATTATATGGTGATTGCTAATTAGTCTTGTATATTTATCGCTGTACCTTATGTCAGTGTCAAGGGAATTGTGTAGGGTTCATTCTCTCGTTTGAAGGATCAGTTTCAGATGCAATTTGTGAAACAGGATAGATCAGTTTGTTCTGGCATCAAATTCTCACAGTGCGACGGCAGCTCAAAAACATTTTATTCTCTGACATGACTTTAGCCCACTTACTATACGAGATGAGAACGTGAAAAGGCCGTAGCTGACACTGTGGACACTGCACTGTATAGGCCTACCTGGTGTCAAGCTACGTGAATGACGGAAGTCGGCATGTAGCGCTATAGCATAGGCCTACCAGCAGCCTAAATGCAAAGCAAAAAAAGTAAGTCTTCAAAAACGGAATCATAAATCATAAACATGAACAATATAAGCCATGATTACAGTCGTCTGTGCCTAATGGTGATGCAATATATATTTTGATTAATTTGAAAGTGCGAGTTGTCAGTAGACTACAGGGCCTAGGCTCTAACAAGAGCGGATTAGTCTCGTTGCATGTTTTATAAAGTGGGCTTCAACTAATGTGTGTTTGTTTTTGCAGATATAGCCTACTTGTTTTCAGTATTTAGGCTATAGCAGGAAAGTGGCGTTATTGGTGTGTAATGGTCCAACCAACGGTCGCCTGTCGCCATTCAAATACCATTCACATTAGTGACTTCAGCAGACGCTGGCTAATTATAGCCTAGGTAATAATTGTAGATTGGGGGTTTTGGGTCACTGGGACCATTTGATATGACCGCTTTTCAAATGACGGATAATTATTTCAGATCAGGTAAGTAGACCTTTGGTTTATGCACAAGCCTTTCAAATGGTGTCAGAATCCATACTTCTCATCGCGTATTTAACAGCCAGCAATGATCAGGGCCTCATTTACCAGAGCCTTCGTTAGAACCTTCGTTATTAATGTGGCTATTAAAAAACCTTCACACATCTACGAGTGATCCTGACCACTCGTTAGATGCTTTTTGTGCCCTTCCGCGTCACTTTATTCACAGAAGATCCTCGCTAAACATAGAATCAAGATGATTCGGCTATGTGTCTGACTGTGACTGCCAAAACATCAGAAGGAAGTTGACTGCTAATACAAAGTTTCCAAAGTAGGCAATTGTTACAAACAAGTGAAGGATAAAATTATGCTTCAAATGAAAAACGAGATGTCAGCATTAAAAGATACACAGGCTAAATAAACCTATAGTTCTATAGGCTATGACAATAATATTGAAATCACTAAGTGAACGTTATACGTGCTTGTTTGGGGAACACTTAAAAAGTTGACTCGTAAATAACGATGCATCTGGTACGATCGTCGTAATGCTTAAGTTACATCGCAACTGGTAAACGAGGACCACGCTAAGTAACCTAATAATAAACCAAAGCCATGGGGCTTTGATGATTGATCGTTTCCCAGTCCTTAAGCGTGGCAAAAAAAAAAAACGCTTTAGCCCCTGTACTGCCTATAGCAGCGCAAGGTTAGATAAGCGGGTCACAAGGTCCCCAACACTCCCCATACGCACAGCTTGATTGTTTGGGAAAGTAATCGATTGATATATGAGGTCTAGTACCTCATAACCTAACATTCACTGACTCGGAGCAAGTTTGAGTGGAGGAAACAGTACAATAAAAATACCAACAACGTCAGCCCACTGGGGACACACTGGTTGAATCAACGTTGTTTCCCAACTAACTTCAATGAAATTAAGTTGAAACAACGCTGAATAGACATTGAATTGACGTCTGTGCCCAGTGGGACCTGCCTTGTTCAAGACAGGTGCGCTTTTCTGCGCACATTGGTACTTTATCCCTCGGGCTTCTGCTTTACTCTGTCACCTCAGTGATCATGGTAAATAGTCAAAACAAAAGATCTTTAAATCCTTGCATTTGTAGGCCTTATAAAAATGAGAAGGTTTGTCTTTAGGTACAAACTCCTATGCAATATATAGGCCTATCATGGCCTTTATCACAAAAAACATAGAGCTATGTTGAATAAAATAAATTGACACCAGATAGAATACAGTGTTAATCCAATAGGCCTATTTGACGAATATAGCCACTGTAATATATATATACTTTTTTTTTAAACTAGGCAAATCAGTTATTAAGAAAAAATTCTTATTTACAATGACGGCTTAGGAACAGTAGGTTAACTGCCTTGTTTGAGGCAGAACGACAGATTTTTACCTTGTCAGCTCGGGGATTCGATCTAGCAACCTTTCGGTTACTGGCCCAACACTCTGGCCACTAGGCTACATACATTTCAGCTATAAAGGCCTGCAATGCAAGTTAAATAGAAATGTCCTCCCCTAGCTCCTGAATGGTGCAGCGGTCTAAAGCACTGCATCTCAGTGCTAGAGGCGTCACTACAGACCCTGGTTCGATTCCGGGCTGTATCACAACCGGCCGTGATTAGGAGTCCCACAGGCCGGCGCACAATTGGCCCATCATCGTTAGGGTTTGGCCGAAGTAGGCCGTCATTGTTAATAAGAATTTGTTCTTAACTGACTTGCGTGGTTAAACAAAAAAAGCTCAAAATTAGGTCTGTGAATAATATAGGCCTAGGCTATTCATAGGGAAACCCGTACATTTTAACAGATCTCGTTCTTCGTTATAACATGTATTTAATTTCGTTAAATGCAAGGATCTGCCATTCAATTCAAAAGATTGGCTTGTTTAAATCAAAAGAGTGAAAATTTAATAAAAGGAGACCAAGTCATAGCCTAATGAGGGGGCTGTCCTGCCTATTGAGGCAAGGCTGAGGGAGAAAGTGCGCCAAATTTGTTTGCAGCGGATCAAGGCTCACCGCCTTCACTGCACTTTATCTTAATTCCAACTTGAAAAGATATAATTATCTAGTTTGAACAGGACTGCTATCAAATCCTTCTTTAGGCAGGGTAGGGAAAAGCTCGAGTGGATTGCGCGCTCTGAGCCGCTCGGTGTTGCCCGAGATAGGAGTAATGAAGTTGTGGAGTCCGGAGATACAAAGGGCATTAACCTCATTAGCATGAAACCTTTTCTTCTAACTATTGTGGGACCCTTTCAGCCCTCTAATCCCCCTATTTCAAAGCTGGGTTTGTAATAAAGCTTTTAGGGTTTTTTCAAAGCTAATGGTATTCTCTGAAGATTTTTATTGCTGTTATAGTGCATGGGCCTATTTAAAATTGCCCATCCATATAGTTTGTATATAGGCCTATAGCCCCCCACACCACCCCCTCCGAAAAGCTCATTTTCAAGCTGTGAAACAATTATAGAAATAAACACTACACCTCACATCATAAAATGTTCATAGTGGATTTGACACATTTCTGAGATAACTAGTGTAAATAGTTTTCCAATGTGCCTTGTTATTTAGTCATTTATAATGAAAGATATGGTAGGCTATATAAAAGGTCTTATATAGATGTAAAAACGATTTTTTTAAATAATATGCTTTTCTTTTTCCCCACACAAGCTTAATAGGCTACACATTAATAAGAGGAGACTATGCATGGGTTGATGCTGTTTTGTGGGAAGAGCGTGTGTATGTGTATATCCGTGGCTGTACGAGACAAGATATTAAACAAAGATCCCATTTTGCTGCACATTGCAACCTTCTCTTATCGCTTCTTGAGGGGTAGTCAGATTGTACTAAATTATGTCCAACCAAACCCCATTGGATCCACGGATTAAGAGATTAACGTGGACCACTGGGCAATGCATCCCCTTTCCCCCTCATATTACTCCCATGATAATTGCCCAAACTGATTTGCACTTTCACAAAAGCTCGTAGGACTCTTTGTAGCCTGAGCAGACCAGACGCTGCCCCTCTCGGAAAAACAACCATGCATTTGCCACAGAAAAAAAACTTGCGTTTTCTCGTAATAGCATGATTTATAAGTTACTTTAACAAGCCTCCACATTGTCTGGATTCCCTCTGAAATGTGTCATGGAGCTAGCTACCTCAAGTGTAGGCTACTTGAGAGACTGGTATGACCAAAATCAAGATATAGGCTATGAAGCGGGTGATTGGTGACAGCGGGAATAAAATGTCAAGATATGAAAGCTGCTCGTAAATCAAAACCATTAGACCTACTTTTACTCTGCGCGCAACATATTGATAAAACTTTATTGACAAAATATTGACAATTACATACTTCTTGGAAGTATACTTTGTGTTAAAATTGTAGCAAACTTAACACAAACACAAAATTATATACATTCTGGTAAAAGAGGGTTTAACAGAAACATTAACTTTTTGTTGGACTATCTCTGTACATGGAAACGCTCAGTGCTTGAAGTTCTCTCGCCTCTATGGCTGTCAATTCTTGCATTAGTCCTTCGTGGCAACTCACACGGGAGGGTCAAATCCTGACAATATGCTCGGGCCAGAATAACAGAGACATGGTAAAGCTTGGGTTTAAGGAGTGTCTTGGATACTTTCCCTTTAAGTACTTCATATGTGGTTTGATAAACTTTTATAAAGTTTTCGAAATTCATTTCCATTAGTGTTTTCTCTAAAAACACTATAACGCAGCACTGCTACTTCATACTGTTTTCACAATCACTTTAACACGATAATCATTAATTAAAAGACTGCACACTTTGTAAAAAGGAAGAAGCACAACATCTCTGAGATTGAGTAAAAACAAAGTTGTGTTTTGAGAAAATGATCAAATTATAACAACTACCAGAAAGTCCATGCAATTCAAGTTTTACAAAAACAGTTGTGTATTTTGGTATCTTGAGTGGAAACGTTCATATTTAGAAACTTTCAGAAGTGCAAATTTCCAATGTGAATTGGAGATTAATTTTTGGGAGGTTCGTGGGAGATTGTAGTGGTGGGTTGGTGCGTGGAAGGGGGTCAGGTAAGTGGACTGCGATACTGTCGATCACTTTCGCCTGGGCAATTTGATACGTATTGACAGACCCATGGTGACAGCAGTGCCACCAATCTGAAATCTCTCACCCTCAGCTGCCGATCTCCGAAGAATCGAAATGTGACATTAGCTTAACCCTCTCCCTGTACACAGCATCCTTAGCCATGTCATACTTCACGCCACGCAGCTGTCACAGGTTCAAACAATTTAGTAGGCTATATTAATCGTCTGAAGTGACGTCAATTTCCTCGGGACTTCCAGATCCTTGTTTTGTTGCAAGTCTCCATCGGTTTATGTGATGGGTCCCCTTCTTCTTCTGTTGCGAATCTGAACCCTCCTCCTCCAACTTTTGCCGTTTGAACTTGGTTCTTCGGTTCTGAAACCACACTTTTACCTAAGGGAAACAAATAAAGGCTAGAATAAATTCACAAATACTAAACAAAAACCATCCATGTGCGCAAAGTGTGCATTCAAATAGCAGAACAGCAAAAGATAAACATAGGCTCTCATAGATTGCCGTGTGAAAATTTCCCCAATGCTATGGCACTAAAGGCTTTACATTATAGGCTAGAAGTAAGGTTATTTTCAAGAGAGAAAATGTATTTGATGAATAAATGTAGGGGTAGTCCATTGATACCTTTATGGGATAAAGGTAAAAAACGGCATGTCTATGTTGGTTATAGCCTAGTATAAACATAAGCCAATATACCAGAAATTGACGTCCCTAAGCCTATTGGTCGAAAAAAAAATATGACGCAAACAGGGCCATGGATATGCAATTGCATAAATATGTTTGATTTAATTTTTTATAATTTCCAAAAATTGTCAAAATCCAGATTTCTTATACATAAACCTGTTAATTTTAAGCCTTTTGTAAATGCATATCAATAGGCTACAGTGGGCTATATTCATATCTACAAGCCATTCGTCCGACAGCTTGGCAAGTGAGGTGCATTTAATGTGCTTTCAGTCAGCTAATTGAAGTGGGCGATGGTTCATTTCTTCCTCATTCCCCTCTAATAGCCTCCGTTTAGAGAAGAGCCGGTGGTGACACTGGGACAAAAGACACCGACCGTTCCGCAAGCTGATAGGCACAAATACGATCTTAAATACGGCCAGGAAAATTCATTGAGTCCGGCTCATTCTTTTTAGCGTGCCATAGATCCTATAAAATGGTTAACTGGTTAATTGCCCTCCATTTTGAATGGGAACCTTTTTTCTCTCAACCCCGCCTAAAACGAGGTTATAGCCTATGATCATGGATTTTCCCCAGCTAAAGCTTCAATGCAAATGGTGTAGCCTATACATTTATTTGTTTGTCTCTCTAAAACTGCGGGTTATACGTTAATCCAGTAGTGATTTAGAAAAATGAATAAACTTGTGTTTTCATTTCTATCGTTTTCCCCCCTTCATTTAAATTCTTAAATTAGGCCTAGTCTCTAGGACATCTTGCTAGATGGATTGGGTCTAGGCCTATATTTAACCATACACTCTTAGAATTGTGTTTATTTTGGGGTTCTAGAACCATTTGGTTCAGTGAAAAATAACCATACAAAATGGTTTCTATAGGCCTAAACAAGTTTTAGGGCTTCCATATATAAAGCAAGCGTTATAACCATTTTTGGTTCTAGGCTATATGGAACCTTTCTTCTAAGTGTAGCATTTGTGCAGTTTCCCCCCAATAGACAACATATTATCGTGTTCTCAATATATATTTTCATAATTGCCCTAATGTCACTTATAGCTTATGCAATGAGAACTTTGAATTCCCAATAAGTAGCCTAATTATTCCGAGAAAATGTAGCATATTCCAGATTCCGTAGCCTACACAAAAACAGTTATTGTTGTAACCTGTGGGTCATGTCAGGTTTGACGCAACTTGACATGATGGTATTTTAGATCCATTCCCTATTCAAAGTAGGCCTGATGCGGATTTAACGATAAACCTGTGAATATTAAATTCAGGGAAAATGTTCTTACCTGAGTTTCTGTGAGGCTAAGGGTGTGCGCAAGCTGTTTTCGTTCGGCACCTACGACGTAATGGTTTTTTTCAAATGCGTGCTCAAGCCGCAGAAGTTGCGAAGGTGAAAAAGCTGTCCGAATTCTTTTGGGCTTTCTGGCCAGTGCATTGTGCAAAAGGAAGCTCTCCGGACTTGTTTCGTTACCTGAAAACGACAATGGGAGGGATATTCATTATGAACAATCGTGCAAACTGAGGCTAAAGAGACGATGATGCTATGATCATATTTTGGTTATACGGTAGACTTGGGCCTTCTAACTTTTTAACTAAAGTCTACGGCACCACTCAATTGAACATCGAGACCAATTTAGACACAGCAACACCTTGATTTTTTTTTTCGACAGCAAGAACTTAAACAATAGCAAATTGATACAGTTTATAGTCTTCAAATGGCAACGATAGGATTATGCAGTAGCTATTTAAGCGGCGATTCTATCCCGTCTTTGGTTATCTTAAAAACACCACACATGGAAAATATAATAGTCTACAATAACAAAGAGTTCTGGGAGCCTATAGGCTACCCCTTTTCAAACTTTTATTTTCTACATTACCGGTAGGCTATAATGTAAGTATATGGTGGAGAATAACACAGGATACATTAACCCTACAATTGTCTTAATTATTAACTAGACACTCGTAACCATTATTGGTTCCAAATGAAAATATATCGTTCAGTTAGGCCTACTATATAATTTTCACGTCTCAGATACATAATGTGCATGCACCCGCATAAAACAATGTTTTCAAATGACAGTCCAAATTGTGGGCCTATAAATTGTGATTTTAAAAGTGCATAGTATACAATTTCTTAAACAGCAGTTTCGGCCATAAAAACATAGGCCGGAAATATTACCCATAGCATATTCCATGGCACAGACGATTGCCATAAATGACACAGGCTTCTGTCATTGTTGTTCAGTTGATTTGCACTCAGTTTAAAACACACACACATTTTTAAAACGAGAAAAGAAAGTAATAACTCATTTTTAAAAAGTCAACAATTTTGTTAAAAAAAATAACAATCCAATTAATTATAAAGATCTACAATTTAGATTTGTAAGGTGTTATGATTGTGTTTCAATCAAATGTTTTAGATGCTAAAGGACTTTTTAAAAATCCACACTGCGATTTCTTCAACAAAATGTAAATTATAGGCTACAGGCAAAACAAATGTGAACCCGTGTAGCCACCCTAAGAAATACTATGCCCTACATTACTGAAAGTAGTCTACTCCAGTTTAACAGTTCTAATTAGCCTATAACAGACAAAAACGGTTTAAACAATTGTTCAAGACACCACAAATATATATTTCGATAGCCCACTGATATTTACACCACTACAGCATTCGTGTCTTCATCCTCATAAATACATGTTATATAAACTACAGTTAACGAGAAATGCTATGGAAAATCCAAAAAGACAAACAGTACAAATCCGTAATAAATACGTCAAAGAGACAAATGCGATCTCAACCTACCTTGGAATCTGTGACCCAAGTACCTATATCTATGTATTAGCCAGGGGTAAAAAGTAGAGGGGTCCCTTTGCTGGCTGGCAAAAAGAGGGTGCGGACTATGCGAGGATGAAAGTGGGTGAGCCAAAGCGTGTGGAGGGGGCACCGAATGAACTGGGACACCGGAGTTGTTATGATGTGAGACCGCCTCAGCAAACACCAAGTCCGGATTAGAGTAGACGCCCCTGCCGCTGGAATGAAACCCGTTCAGAAATGGATTCATCTGGCTGGAGTTTGCATAGCTCAGAGCCGCTGGTCGTATGGGTTCCTCAGACCTCGACACTGGTAGAGGATTATCCTTCGCTACCAACGATTCTATAGTAAAACACCTCTTCGGTGTAGGTTGAAACATGGTTTGATAGTCAAGATTCCCCAGCTTAGAATGTAAGAGGTGCAGGCGTTCTTCGTAAAAATAGGCTACTACTCCACACCGAGAAAGTTTGTCAGCATAAATAACTTGGGAGCAAAGAGTGCAGCAAGAATAGAAGCCAAAGTAACAACAAATCAATTAACAGCCATAAAGGTGGTCGACTGCGCCAGACAATCCATGGATGTGATCGGTTCCTCACAGTTGTGCAAGCGATTTGTTAGTTCATGAGCCTAATTAGCGCTGGAGTCACATAAACAGCTTCCTCTGAAGCCTGTAATGGCATGGTGATTGGTCGCTGCTACTCGCCTTAAGGTTGAGGGAAGAGTCTTTAAGTGCGTCAATAGGAACAGGCACAGAGAGGCGGACTCGAGCAAAACGGAACGGATTCGTTCAGAACCAGATCTTCAGAACATTTTACATACTCATCTGAACCAGTAGAAAAGCTCAAGGTACTTACGTTTGCATTTATGTCTACCGATAAGGCCTGAGGACAGTTGGTCTTAAAGGGGCCTTCATGTTTATCAGTGTTGATTTTTATGTTGAAGTATAGTGCTAAAAGTCGGTTTAACATTTATTGACAATGTGTGATACATTCTTAGTGTAAAATGTAGCCTACAAACCATTGAACTGGGTGTGTTTACCCATAGCCACCACATAGTTTTGTTTAAATAAGGGTCTACCATTTTACATGTACCTTTTAAATTCCATTTTTATTTTCCATTATTATGGTAATTCCAGCATACCCCACCACATACCCTGGCATCGTCTTTCCATGTTTTCATTTTCTCCAATCCGTTTGCGATTAGTCAGGGATTGAGGTCTCCCCAATTTCTATTGGCCAGAATATTACAGTAATGGATATTGGATCCACACGACGTTCAGTGCAGTTCGTTTTTTCGTGTTGACATACCAACTAACGAGCCATTCATTTAGGACTACGTAGGCCTACATTAGTTTACACGCAACCTTTTAATAGGCCTACTTTATCCGGGTGCAAGTCCAACATTCACTGATGAAAACTTTATCACTGGTCATTTGAGTTTTACAAAGCCTGTACCATAACAATAAAAAGCCAATCGTAATGTATAACCTAGTATGTACCGCAATAGACTTACATGTTTTAGTGATATATTCATTATTTTGCTATTGCTGAATTCCAATGAAAATACGCATGATGTTTTCTTAATCCATTAAACTCGCACTGTTGGAATAAGATAACTGTAGGGTTTTTAGTCATTATCATTATTATAAAGCCCATCTTTGGTGACCCACAAGTGTAAGACAATCCAAAACATTGACATGATTATTAGGCTTATGTATATGATTATTCATTGTTATTTATATTATGCCGAGGTTACACTCTGTAAATGTAATCTAAGATTGACTTTGTATTTTGTATTTTTATTTATTATGGATCCCCATTAGCGGCAGCTACTCTTCCTGGGATCCGGCGAAATTAAGGCAGTTATACAATTTTAAAAACATTACAGTACATTCATAACAGATTTCACAACACGCTAAGTGTGTGCCCTCAGGCCCCTACTTCACTACCACATATCTACAACACAAAATCCATGTGTACGTGCGTATGTTATCATGTGTGTGTATGCATGTGTCTGTGCCTATGTTTGTGTTGCTTCGCAGATGTATTTTTATCTATTTTATAAATCTGATTATACTGCTTGCATCAGTTACCTGATGTGGAATAGAGTTCCATGTAGTCATGGCTCTGTGTAGCACTGTGCGCCTCCCATAGTCTGTTCTGGACTTGGGGACTGTGAAAAGACCCGAGTGGGTGCATGGGTGTCTGAGCTGTGTGCTAGTCGTTTAAACAGACAGCTCTGTGCTTTCAACATGTCAATACCTCTCACAAATACAAGTAGTGATGAAGTCAATCTCTCCTCCACTTTGAGCCAGGAGAGATTGACATGCATATGATTAATGTTTTATCTCTGTGTACATCCAAGGGCCAGCTGTGCTGCCCTGTTCTGAGCCAATTGTAATTTTCCTTTAAAATATATCTGAAAGATTTCGAAGGCTGACTTCAGTTGAACTCATTTTACGTCGGGACACCTCGTGATAGTAGGCAACAGGGCCAAGTCTCTGGCATTTCAATTGACTAATAGCAGAATGGTAGCCATGTCTTCTACGTGAAAACTGGGACGATTGGAAACTTTACTGAAGTCAGCAAGCATTGTGTTTATTGTAATCAATTACAACCCCAATAAGCATTTGTGTAGCGCACTGATCATACAACATCGCACGATTTATTGAAGGCTATTGTCTCCTTGCGTAGTAATATTCCATGTTTCCCTCCGTGGACAGTGTCTTTTAAAACGTCCTGTGTACACAGTATAGGCCTATGATTTACATTTACATTTTATCTGCTGTAGGCCTATGTATCATATTGGCCTCTATTACTCAATGAGGAAACGGACTTTTTGAAGTTACAGACTGATAAACAGTAGGCTAATGCATTTACTACAGCACTAAAACAGAATATGAGTAATAATAAACAAATAGTATTATTATTATTATTATCAGTTCATCCGTATTATTGTTACACAAATGATAATATTAATAGCCGTATAACAATACGGCAATTATTTATTTAGTAGGCCTAACGAATAACAGTTAGACCTACTTTAGTGAAATGATGCAAGATACATCATTTTTTTTCTACAACATAGCAAGATCCCCCTTATATTACACTGGTCTCATTCTTTGAATGGTTTCTTATTTTAATCCATCCAATGTACCAGTGATGAAGGAGAGTTGCTCAAAGGCTGTCCAAAAGTGCGTCACCTATTGGTAGAGTTGTCAATGCAAAAATATTTAGGCCTACATATGCGGATAATCGTTTGTTTATCGGTGATTAAGAAAAATCTGTCTTTTCAGTTGCAGTCTTTTGAGTTGCATATCTGTTTGTAAAGATTATTATGAAAAACGTACAGGTTTTTCTTTACAGCATCCGTCACGGATTGTGCGGACTTCCTCTCGGTTTTGACAGTCATGGTGCGCTGCCGTCCTCAAGTGGACGTCTTGTGAAAGTGCGCTTGAATTAGGCTATTGTAGGCTTTTACACCATTATTAAAATGTGTAGAGTAAATATTTTTGCAAACGCTTTAAATGTGTTAATTTCAGTTACAGGAAACAACAAGCAAGTGAGAAAAATAGTTTAACTATGTATTCAAAGTTGTCCTCGTCGAGAAACGTATGGTGTCATTGCTTTGTATAGACATTTCTGATATAAGCCTATTTAATTTCGATGAATATGTGTAAATATGAAATATTTCACATAGTAGGCCTAGGCTAGACCTCAAACTATTTGTCAAAAATAATAAAGTCATTGTTGAGTCAACTTTTTTAACATAGGCTATGTTGCATTGACATAGCTAAACTGTAGGGTCACTATAATTTCATATCTTTCCATGTTCATTACATTTAAACGGATGAAAATAGCTGTTGAGTAATAATTACAAGCCAACAATTTTGGCATAATGCATAATGACTATGCCTATTGAAAAATGACCATGCGTAAACTATTGTTGAATGATAAGGTGCGTGGGTAAAGTAGGACCAGTAGACCTAAACCTTTTCAATAGGCTAAATGTTAACAGCGTGTCATTTGCACGCTGTTACATTTTTGAAAACTAATTCTGGCGATGAAAACAAAATAAGATAACACATTTGCTAATAACTTTGCCTATCTTCATAGCCCTGATATTGTAGATTTTGATCGGTCTTAACTTACGAAAAGAAAGTGTGTTGAATTATCTATACACATTTGACAGCATGGCATAGGCCTTTCTCAAGCCATCTTGAAATCTACCTTAGGCCAGTGTAAACCCGTCATCTTATATATCATTGAGTTAATTAAGCCGCATACAAACATGGTCTCTTTGCTTTCTTGAGTATGGCAGCTCCAAAATGCAGGTGTTTCAGCCTTGCTCAGTGCTGGAAGAACTGGAAGGGAAGGCGGCCAAATAAGGTGTTGGCTTTGGGGATGATCAGTGCTGGAACGTGTGCTACGGGTGGGTGTTGTTATCGTGACCAGTGAACTGAGATAAGGTGGAGCTTTACCTAGCATATACTTATAGATGACCTGGAGCCAGTGGGTCTGGCGATGAATATGTAGCGAGGGCCAGCCGACTAGAGCATACGGGTCGCAGTGGTAGGTGGTATAAGGTGATTTGGTAACAAAACGGATGGCACTGTGATAGACTGCATCCAGTTTGCTGAGTAGAGTAATGGAAGCTATTTTGTAGATGACATCGCCGAAGTCAAGGATTGGTAGGATAGTCAGTTTTACTAGGCTAAGTTTGGTGGCGTGAGTGAAGGAGGCTTTGTTGCGAAATAGAAAGCCGATTCTATATTTGATTTTGGATTGGAGATGTTTAATATGAGTCTGGAAGGAGAGTTTACAGTCTAGCCAGACACCTAGGTATTTATAGTTGTCCCACATATTCTAGGTCGGAACCGTCCAGGGTGGTGATGCTAGTCGGGCGGGCGGGTGCGGGCAGCGAAAGGTTGAAAAGCATGCATTTGGTTTTACTAGCGTTTAAGAGCAGTTGGAGGCCACGGAAGGAGTGTTGTATGGCATTGAAGCTCGTTTGGAGGTTTGTTAGCACAGTGACCAAGGAAGGGCCAGAAGTACACAGAATGGTGTTGTCTGCGTAGAGGTGGATCAGGGAATCGCCCGCAGCAAGAGCGACATCATTGATATATACAGAGAAAAGAGTCGGCCCGAGAATTGAACCCTGTGGTACCCCCATAGAGACTGCCAGAGGTCCGGACAACATGCCCTCCGATTTGACACACTGAACTCTGTCTGCAAAGTAGTTGGTGAACCAGGCGAGGCAGTCGTTAGAAAAACCAAGGCTATTGAGTCTGCCAATAAGAATACGGTGATTGACAGAGTCAAAAGCCTTGGCCAGGTCGATGAAGACGGCTGCACAGTACTGTCTTTTATCGATGGCGGTTATGATATCGTTTAGTACCTTGAGCATGGCTGAGGTGCACCCGTGACCGGCTCGGAAACCGGATTGCACAGCGGAGAAGGTACGGTGGGATTCATAATGGTCAGTGATCTGTTTATTAACTTGGCTTTCGAAGACTTTAGATAGGCAGGGCAGGATGGAAATAGGTCTGTAACAGTTTGGGTCTAGGGTGTCACCCCCTTTGAAGAGGGGGATGACCGCGACAGCTTTCCAATCTTTAGGGATCTCGGACAATACGAAAGAGAGGTTGAACAGGCTGGTAATAGGGGTTGCAACAATGGCGGCGGATAGTTTTAGAAAGAGAGGGTCCAGATTGTCTAGCCCAGCTGATTTGTACGGGTCCAGGTTTTGCAGCTCTTTCAGAACATCTGCTATCTGGATTTGAGTGAAGGAGAAGCTGGGGAGGCTTGGGCGAATAGCTGCGGGGGGGGGGGGGGGGCGGAGCTGTTGGCCGGGGTTGGAGTAGCCAGGAGGAAGGCATGGCCAGCCGTTGAGAAATGCTTATTGAAATTTTCGATTATCATGGATTTATCGGTGGTGACCGTGTTACCTAGCCTCAGTGCAGTGGGCAGCTGGGAGGACGTCAAATCATGTTATATGTACAGTAGCTTTGATTGGACTGATCATGTCAACATCATACTTTCAAAATCTTAGCTAGCAGTCATCATCATGAATAAAGTCGACAATCTACTGGCAAATCCTTTTTAATCCTTGTCATATGAAGAGGAATAATGAAGATAAATTATAGATAAAACGTATCGGAGCTCATCGGCCATTGGACATAAACATTAGACAACAAATTGGAAATAGCAAATTCAACAAGGAGTTTGAGTTTGAGTTTATTTTTACAGGGACAGTGCACATTAATCAACGTTTCAGTAAAAGTGCCGGTTTTAGCCAGCCGGCTAATTTTCAACCGTAGTCCCTGGTCAGGTTATGAAAAGAATTACAGTAACAATACAGACAATCATTGAGCAGTGAGCACATGCAGAGCAACATAGGACAAGCAAGATATAGCATACAGACAGAGCAACATAGCACAAAAAGCAACAAAACAAAATCCATAAAAGCAACAAAATGTTTCCACACCTCACAAGCTACAGACAACATGGAAAGCAGCAATACACAACTAGGGATTATGTTCACAAATCTGATTGGCCTTTAGCCGTATCTTCATGTTTTTTGTGAAAGTGTGATAGGTGGTGCAGTTATTTGTTTCTGATGGCAGTGTATACCAAACATGGGAAGCTCTCACAGAGAAAGCAGATTGACTAAAGATGCTTTTCCTTAAGGGAACTATACAGTCACCTCTCAAGGTAGACCTTGTGGATCTGCTGCCATATGTTTCGGTTTTCTGTTTAACAAAAGTACTGAGTGGAGGTGGAGCCAGGCCATTTAGGATCTTGAATACAAGACATGCGTCAGTGTATTTTACAAGATTTTCCCAACTCAGGAGCTCATGCTTTCTGAGGATGTAACAGTGATGATGGCTATTGGGCTTCCTATCAAGCACTTTGAGAGCCTGTTTGTAGACAGACTGAATAGGTTTTAATGTTGTACAGCAAGCTTGGGCCCAACTAGTCAAGCAGTATGTTAAGTGGGGGAGTATCATAGATTTGAAATACAGTTTTGCTACCTCTGTAGTCAAACAAATTCGTATAAATTGGAAATTAGCTGGGTTGAATTTGGTTATTTGAATTACTTTTTTCACCTGCTTTTTAAAAGAGAGGTTGGAATCAAGTATGATGCCAAGGTACCTAAAATCAGATAACACCTGGAGCTTCTCCCCTGACACATAGACATCTGGCTCAGTAGCATCAGTTGCCCTCTTTGTGAAGAACATGCAGACAGTTTTTTCCCCATTGAGATGCATACAAGAGTCACTGAGCCACTTTGTAACCTGGACCATGACAGTAGTGAGTTCTTGTGCAGCTTCTTGTTTTCTCTTTGCATGCACATATATCACTGTATCATCTGCATACATTTGAACTTCAGACCCAGTACAGACAGACGGCAGATCATTAATGTACAGGCTGAACAGGAGGGGCCCCAGTATTGACCCTTGGGGCACGCCCACATCATAGCTAAGAGTGGGCACACAGCTCATTGCTCACTCTGACACACTGAGTTCTGCCTTCAAGGTATGATTTCATCCATCTCAAGGCATCGGGGGAAAAGATGAGTCCAAAAATGTATTGTACTGTATGCTGCTGCATAAATTATGTAATTTGCCAGGGAGATATGTATACTTTAGCTAAGTGTATGTTGTGTAGTAAGATGTCCATGTGCCTCACCCTAATCATTTGGTATATTTAGCGCTCTTAAATTTCGCCTACTGTTCTGACTTGGTGGTGCACATGTAGCCTATAACCTGTTTTAGCTTTCATTGGCTGACTTGGTGTACAGGGAGAACACTGTAAGAACGGCCCATGTTCTGAATTCTGTCGCTGTACATTTCAAAGGTGCTAAACAAATAGTTATATTTACTAATGTTACGTCCGTCCTAGCTTGCTCATTAATGTCTTAATCGAAATTATGGATTGCCTCTCATTCGCTTGTCGTCCCCTTATGCCATAGTTTCTACATCTCAATTGTCATTAAAAACCATATTTTTTAAAGCAAGTCAGCTATATCAGCTATGTTTTTTTAAAAGGCAGTAAATGAGGCTGAATTAACTGTTTCGCTGCCAGACAAGGCTCCGCTGATAGCCAGGTGTAGCAGTGGTAAGATGTTGGTACAGCTTTATGTAGGCTGTTTGTGGCCACCGTTTGTCACCGTTATAGTGCAATTCATGTGTTGTGTTGTGTAGTGGCTTTGCTGGCATGCATCCCACTTGTTTTTTTTTTGCCTCACCAAGATTTACATGCTAAAATCACTACTACGTTAGGCCTATATTTTACACATCTTCTTATTGGCTCTTTTCGAATTTGGCAAAAGTATTCAGATCCCTTGGATTTCTTCACATTTTATTGTGTTACAAAGTGGTATTAAAATGGATTTAATTGTATTTTTTTGTCAATAATATACACAAAATGCTAATGTCAAAGAGGATGAAATATTTAAACATGTTTTAAAGATGAATAAAAAACGATAGTGCGCTTGCTAGCTTGTATTTATGGTTCTGAAATACGTTATAGCACTGCAGTAGAATGGTAGTGATTGGTTATAGTTGAAAAAGTAAGTAGATGTAAAAATGTATTGATTGGATAGGAAAGCCTGAACATGATGAAGTTGTTTTTGTGCCTCTAGCTTAAACGGTTCAAGAGTTACTTTTGGTGAGTTATTTTATGCTAAGTGTGCACATTTATATAGTTATAATTGATCAAAGTTTTAAGAATTGAAAGTTACGATAGCCTGAACATCGTTGGCGTGATGTCTCTAGCTTGAATGGTTCAAGAGCTGATGGGTTGTGTGATGCAAATTTATATAGTTATTAGTTAATCAAATATTTTAAGAATTTGAAGATAGGATTAACATGAGAAAGTTGGTTTTGTGTCTCTAGCTTGAATGGTTAAGGACTTACTGTTGGTGAGTTATTTTATGCAAATTGTTAAAACGTTTTTAATAATAAATGTGATTTATATAGCACATTTCTACCAACTGAGGTACTCAAAGCTGCATTGCTTGCTGTTTGGGTGTCTGTATAACACTTTGTGACACCCGCTGATGTAAAAAGGGCTTCATAAATAAATGAGGGGTAAACTCATCTCATACACCACCAATGTGTAGCACCCACTTGGGTGATGCACAGCAACCATTTTGGTGCCAGAACACTCACCACACATCAGCTATCAAGGTGGGGAGTGATACATGCCAAGTAGGAATGAGGGGGGTGAATAGGTGGCCATGATGGAATTTAGCCATGACACTGTGTTTAACACTCTTACAATGAGTGCTGTATCATTTTTAATGACCACAGAAAGTCTGGACACCTGTTTAACATCCCATCTGAAAGACAACACAGGGCAATTTCCCCTTCACTGCCCTGGGGCATTGGGATCACCTTAGACCAGAAGGGAAGAGTGCCCCCTGCTGGCCCTCCAACACCACTTCCAGCAGCAGCTGGTCTCCCATTCAGGGACCAACCCTGCTTAGCTTCAGAGGAAAGCCAGCAGTGGGATGCAGGGGCATCTTACTATATAGTGTATATAAAACAAATGAGGGACCTGTTACCATTGTTTTTGTTGTCATAGATTTTGTAAACAAATGAATCAATGCTTCAAATCATGTAGAAGGCTCTCATGGAATGTCACTCCTTCAGCATTACATATATGGAGATCACCAGACGGTTGCATGTCAAAATGACCCACTCTTTGATGATATGCACAGAACATTGTGTGGTTTTAACCCTTAAGCTACTAAATGGGGTCAAAATTCTTCAAACGTTTCATGACTTTGTCAATCAACTTGTTCTTAACAAATTTAAATCATTGTTTAATGTTTCTGTATCAAGATGGACTTTAAAAAAAACACGTACTCCCGCCTATAGAAATATGATAAATAGGACCTTTATTTCAATCTAAGTTTCTCTGGAGACATAATTACAAGTTATCCATACCACCAAAGGGTGGAGGGGGACCTGTATCAGTGATTTTGACTAGATAGACAGATCATCTGCAAAGATATACAGGTAACTACCAAAATAAAGGAAACACTTATGAGGGATACAAAGTATATTGAAAGCAGGTGCTTCCACACAGTGCTGGACTAGTGCATACCTCTAGGGGGCACCAGGGCATGTGCCATGCGTGCCCGTTCGGTAAGACAGCCCTGCTTCCACTGCAATTAACATTCCATCATGCTTAGGCTCATATCTAAAATAGCCCAGTTTCTCATTGTTTTGGCTACCATGGCTAGAAGATGAGATCTCAGTGACTTTGAACAAGGGGTCTCAAAGGAGTATAGGGGGTTTAAAGGGTGTGTGTGTGTGTATGTGTGTCTGTGTGTCTGTCTGTCACCAAATCTCAACCCAAATGAACACTAATGGGAGATTCTGGAGCAGCTCCTGAGACAGTGTTTTCCACCACCATCGACAAAACACCAAATGATGGAATTTCTCATGGAAGAATGGTGTGACATCCCTCTAATAGAATTCCAGACACTTGTAGAATCTATGCCAAGGTGCATTGAAGCTGTCCTGGGGGATCAATTCCCTATTAAGACACTTTATGTTGGTGTTTCCTTTAGCTCCCCGTGTACTTGCCTATAATTACCTTATTTTTGTGCATATAACAAATCTGCCAATGGTATAAATACTTGATAGAACTGAAAAACAGAATTCAGATACACTCTGTATTGATGTGTATTCCCCCGAAAAGTAGTTATTCTAGGGCAAATCTAAAAAAAATCGAGGTTTCTCTGGAGACATAATTACAAGTTACTTAACATCAGAAGGTGGAGGGGGACCTGTATCAGTGATTTTGACCAGATAGACAGATCACCTGAAATATGGAGCACCTTATGTACTAGCCTATGGTTATAACTGGTTATAACTGGGTATGACAATGTACAAAATCAACATTACCTTAGATATATGCTTAGTCGCAGTCAAAACAGCTAAAGAAAGTGTCAGTGGTATGAATACTTGCTAGAACTGTAATACAGAAACCAGCTACCCTCTGAATGTACACATAGTGCTGTATTGGTGTGTGTTCTCCCACAAAAGTTATTTTACTGAAAATGTTATATAAATACCAGAATTCCAATCAAAATAAAATGTAACCTTTATTTCGACAGGAATTCCATATTTTGTTGTGTCACAGCCTGAATTCAAAATGGATAACATTTATATTTTTTCTCACCCATCTACACACAATACCACATAATGACAAAGTTATAACATGTTTTTAAACATTTTTGCACATTTATTGAACATTAGATTTAGAAATAGAGTACATTCGGAAACTATTCAGACCCCTTGACTTTTTCCACATTTTCTTACATTACAGCCTTATTCTAAAATTGATTTTTTTATTGATTTTTATTCAATCTACACACAATACCCCAAAATAACAAAGCAAAAACTGGTTTTTAGAAACCTTTGCAAATGTATTAAAAATTAAAAACAGAAATACCTTATTTACATAAGTATTCCTTGGTGTCCACATCACCAACAAACTAACATGGTCCAAGCACACCAAGACAGTCGTGAAGAGGGCACGACAAAACCTATTCTCCCTCAGGAGACTGAAAAGATTTGGCATGGGTCCTCAGATCCTCAAAAGGTTCTACAGCTGCACCATCGAAAGCATCCTGACTGGTTGCATCACTGTCTGGTATGGCAACTGTTCGGCCTCCGACCGCTTGGCACTACAGACGGTAGTGTGTATGGCCCAGTACATCACTGGGGCCAAGCTTCCTGCCATCCAGGACCTCTATACCAGGCGGTGTCAGAGGAAGGCTCTAAAAATTGTCAAAGACTCCAGCCACCCTAATTGTAGACTGTTCTCTCTGCTACGGCACAGCAAGCGGTACTGGAGTGCCAAGTCTAGGTCCAAGAAGCTTCTAAACAGCTTCTACCCCCAAGCCATAAGACTCCTGAACATCTAATCAAATGCCAACCCAGACTATTTGCAAAAACCAAGCCATGAGTTCGAAGAAATTGTCTGCAGAGCGCTGAGACAGGATTGTGTCGAGGCACAGGTCTGGGGAAGAGTACCAAAAACTGTCTGCAGCATTGAAGGTCCCCAAGAACACAATGGCCTCCACCATTCTTAAATGGTCAGGGATGTGACAAAGAACCTGATGGCCCCTCTGACAGAGCTCCAGAGTTCCTCTGTGGAGAGGGGAGAACCTTCCAGAAGGACAACAATGTGTGCAGCACTCCACCAATCAGGCCTTTATGTTAGAGTGGCCAGACGGAAGCCACTCCTCAGTAAAAGGCATATGACAGCTCGCTTGGAGTTTGCCAAAAGGCACCTACAGGACTCAGACCATGAGAAACAAGATTCTCTGGTCTGATGAAACCAAGATTGAACTCTTTGGCCGGAATGCCCAGTGTCACGTTTGGAGGAAATCTGGCACCATCCCTACTGTGAAGCATGGTGGTGGCAGCATCATGTTGTGGGTATGTTTTTCAGCAGCAGCGAGTGGGAGACTAGTCAGGATCGAGGAAAAGATGAACGGAGCAAAGTACAGAGAGATCATTGAGGAAAACCTGCTCCAGAGCACTCAGGACCTCAGACTGGGGTGAAGGTTCACTTTCCAACAGGACAAGGACCCTAAGCACAAAGACAAGACAGCGCAGAAGTGGCTTCGGGACTAGTCTCTGAATGTCCCTGAGTGGCCCAGCCAGGTGTGTCAAGCTTGACGTGTCATACCCAAGAAGACTCAAGGCTGTGATCACTGCCAAAGGTGCTTCAACAAAGTACTGATTTTAAAGGGTCTGAATTCTTATGTAACTGTGATATTTCAGTTTATTGTTAATACATTTGCAAAAATAAAACCGTTTTTACTTCGTCATTATAGGGTATTGTGTGTAGATTGATGAGGGGGATTAAAAAAAATCTATTTTAGAATAAGGCTGTGACATAACAAAATAATACATGTCAATACATGCTAGGATCACCTTTGGCAGTGATTACAGCTCTTTCTGGGTAAGTGTCTAAGAGATTTGCACATCTGATATATTGTACAATATTTGTACAAAGCCAACACCTTCTTTGGCTGCCTTTCCTTCCAGTTCTCTGCTGCCAATGACTGGAACAAATTGCAAAAAAATATTTATTTTTAAATCGCTGAAGCTGGAGACTTATATTTCCCTCACTAACTTTAAACATCAGCTAACCGATCGCTGCAGCTGTACATAGCCCATCTGTAAATAGCCCATCCAATCTACCTACCTCATCCCCATATTGTTTTTATTTACTTTTTTGCTCTTTTGCACACCAGTACTTCTACTTGCACATCATCATCTGCACATCTATCACTCCAGTGTTAATTTGCTAAATTGTAATTACTTCGCTACAATGGCCTATTTATTGCCTTACCTCCTCATGCCATTTGCACACACAGTATATAGACTTTATTTTTCTCTATTGTGTTATTGACTGTTTGTTAATTCCATGTGTAACTCTGTGTTGGTTGTGTCGCACTGCTTTGCTTTATCTTGGCCAGGTCGCAGTTGTAAATGAGAACTTGTTCTCAACTAGCCTACCTGGTTAAATAAAGGTGAAATAAAAATAAAATAAATTCTTAAAAAAAAAAAAAATCAATCTCTGTCAAGTTGGTTGTTGATCATTGCTAGACAGCCATTTTCAAGTCTTGCCATAGGTTTTCAAGCCGATTTAAGTCAAAACGGTAACTAGGCCAATCAGGAACATTCAATGTTGTCTTGGTAAGCAATTCCAGTGTACATTTGTCATTGTGTTTTCGGGTATTGTCCTGCTGAAAGGTAAATTTGTCTCCCGGTGTCTGTTGGAAAGCAGAACCAGGTTTTCCTCTAGGACATTTACCGTTGTCACCGGTGTAGAGAGGAGTAGGCAGGAGGCAGTTGCAGGTTTAGAACTACTGAATTTATTTAAGCACCATACATCAAAGCGGGATGAAACCCAAATGCTGTTGTGCTCAAAATATATCTTCATAAACAAAAAGGCACAGGGTGAACCCAAAGTGCAGAATATAAAGTACTCAGGAAATAGGAGAGATTCCTCTCAGGAAAACAAGTAACATTTACAATGACCGACAAAGACAAATGGCAGAGGGAGTATATATACAGTGATAGAGTGGGGATTGAAACCAGGTGTGTGTAATGATGACGAGACAAGTCCGGGGTTGATGTGTGAAGGGTATTTGCCAGCAGTAGGTTCAGCAGCAGCTAGAAGGCCGGCGACGCCGAACGCCTGAGCTGGACAGGACAGGAAGTGATAGCGAAGGCTGGTGTGACAGTTACCCCCCCCTGCGGGGCGCCGCAGACTTTGGGGACGACCCCGGAGACACAGTGCGGGTAGGTTCGGGACGACACCTGTGGAAGACCCGAAGGAGAGAACGATCCAGGACGTCCTGTGCTGGAACCCATCACCGCTCTTCAGGACCGTAGCCCTCCCAGCCGACCAGGAACTGGAGAAGCCCCCACGACGCCGTGAGTCCAACAGGCTGCGGACGGAGTATGCCAGTGCCCCCTCGAAGTCCAAGGGAGGGGGAGGTGCGTTGTGGGGTCCAACACTAGCCAAGGGACCAGCTGCCACCGGCCTGAGGAGAGATACATGAAATGAGGGTGAGATACGGTAATTGACAGGGAGCTGTAATCTGTACGTCACCTCATTGACTCTCCTCAGGACTTGAACGGCCCCACAAACCACGGGCTCAGCTTCCGGCAGGACAGGCGGAGGGGCAGGTCCTTCGTAGAAAGCCAGAGCCTGTCATTGGGGTGAAAGACCGGGGCCACACTGCGGTGACGATCGGCCTGTGTCTTCTGCCGGAAACAATCATCCACTGCAGGAGCCTCGATCTGACTCCGGTGCCAGGGTGTCAGGGCCGGCTGATAGCCTAGAACACACTGAAAGGGTGTGAGGTTAGTGGAGGAGTGACGGAGGAGTTTTCTGCGTATTCTGCCCAAGGCAGAAATGCAGCCCACTCACCACGGCCGGTCCTGACAGTAACTACGAAGGTACCTACCCAGTTCCTGATTTACCCTTTCCACCTGCCCATTAGATTGGGGACAGTACCCGGAGGTGAGGCTGACCATGACCCCCAGTCGTTCCATGAAGGCCTTCCAGATACGGGAGGTGAACTGAGGACCACGGTCAGACACGATGTCCTCCGGGATACTGTAGTGCCGGAAGTCGTGAGAGAAGAGAGCCTCCGCGGTCTGCAGGGGCGTAGAGAGACCAGGCAGCAGCTGTCGAGGACCTCCCTTCAAGAGGGAGGTGAGAGTGGCCACCACTGTGCTGAAACCCCTAATGAAGCGCCTGAAATAGTTGGTGTTGGATGGAACAGGCCACAAGCGTCCTGCACTGACCCTCTGCTCTTCCATCTCCACTCCCGCGGTGGATATCCGATAGCCCAGGAAGGAGACCGCCTGCTGAGAGAAAAGGAACTTCTCCGCCTTGGCGTACAGGTGATGCCCTATCAGCCGCTCCAAAACGGACCTGGCATGAGAGACATGTTGCTCGCATGTAGTGGAGTACACTAAGATGTTGTCTATGTACACCCCTACACAGCGACCTAACATGTATCTAAACACCTCATTAGTGAATGATTGAAACACTGAGGGTGCATTTGTCAGGCCGTAGGGAATTACCCTGTACTCGTAGTGCCCGGTGCTGGTGCTGAAGTTGGTCTTCCATTCATCCCCCTCTCTAATGCTCACCAGATTGTAGGCACTGCGTAAATCCAATTGAGTAAATTTAGTACTAACCTAATTTAGGTTAGTATTGTGGAGTTAACTACAATGTTGTTGATCTATCCTCAGCTTTCTCCTATCACAGCCATTAAACCCTGTAAATGTTTTAAAGTCACCATTGACATGATGGTGAAATCCCTGAACGGTTTCCTTCCTCTCCGGCAACTGAGTTAGGAAGGACGCACATTTTTACTCCTGAACTCTTTTAGGCTTGCCGTAACAAAGGGGTTGAATACTTATCGACTCAAGACATTTCATATTTTATTAATTTGTAAACATTTCTAATAACAATTTCACTTTGACATCATGAGGTATTGTGTGTAGGCCAGTGACACACCATCTAAATTGAATACATTTTAAATTCAGTCTAACACAACAAAATGTGGAAAAAGTTAAGGGGTGTGAATACTTTTTGAAAGCACTGCATAGGCTATGCATAAATCAGATACATTTTTACGTGATTTGGAGAATAACATATACTTGGTTTTACCTGAATTAAGTACCAGTTTCAGTTCAACAAAGACTTTCTGCAACACAATGACAGCTGATTGAAGCCTCGAAAGAGGCTGGCATGGCCAATCGTAGGGGAAATGCACACAAAAAGTAATTTTTAGCATACATTTTCATGTACTGAATAAAAATCTAAAATTCTGTTTTTCCATCAACTCTACCGACAGTTTTGTCACATTAAACAGCAAATGCGTCTACTCTGGTGTTGGCACATGCACTCTAGCCAACAACAGCTCGCAGATTAACTGCGGGTAGGCTGTGTGGGTAAACTAATCTACATGAGATTATTATAGATAAGAGCAAGAATATTTGTATTTGTCAAACAGCAGTCAAGCATATCACCAGAATAAGACCATCAATATCTATTGGAAAGGAGCATCAAGCTCATCACCGACAACATGCATTTTCACCCCCCTGTGAAGTTCATCAGAATTTATTTCATCTGTAGCCTATTAAACTTCTTGGTTTCCCGAGTCGTAGTGGGAGGACGACACACCACATCATCGGGGGACTCCAAGTTACCTTTGATATGATTATTATATTTCCACCGCCATTCCTCGCCTTATACAATTTACAGACACAAAAAGATCCCACCATGTCAAACAAAGAAATTATCTGTAGGCATTTGTTAAATTGTAAGGAAACTTCCTGTTTCCACCACAGCTATCATGATAAAAAAAACATGTGGTTAGTGACTCCGCAACCAGAGGAGCAGAAAGATGAAGCAAATCAGCCCCGGTGGATTTTTTTTACATCAATCTTAAGCAAGGCATCTAGCACATCACAAGTAGAAAAGTTTATTAAATGAAAATAAAGAACATAAAACTGATCTTCCATCGAGTCAACTGGAGGCTGGGAGGGGGAAGAGCAGTCGACTGACTGACCAGGATCAATTAAACCACAATTTCTTTCAAATAAAAAGCCTGCCGAGGTAAAATGCTGATTTAAAAGCGTCACTTATCAAAAACATTTCAGTGATAATGCCAGAGTCTGACAACTTGATTATGCAAGGGAAGGAGATACATTTGCACCCCAGTATCTCTACTTGAACATCATCATCTGCACATCTATCAATCCAGTATTAATGCTAAATTGTAATTATTTCACCTCATTGTCCTATTTATTGCCTTACCTCCCTAATCTTCTACATTTGCACACACTGTACATAGATTTTTTTCTATTGTGTTATTGACTGTACGTTTGTTTATGTGTAACTCTGTGTTGTTATTTTTGTCGCACTGCTTTGCTTTATCTTGGCCAGGTCGCAGTTGTAAATTGTTCTCAACTGGCCTACCTGGTTAAATAAAGGTGACAAAATAAAAAATACAATTCCACACTTCAGTGGATTAACTGTTTTCCAAAATGTAGACTGTTCACCAGCAGATGTGAAAGAACTTAGAAAGTAGCTTGATTTAGCTACTTAATTCAGGAAGTACATTTATTACTCATTAGCCTGAAATGCTGCCAATCAGCTACCGAGTCAGTTGTTCTAGCCTTGGCCCAGGCCTGATTTTTCATCATAATGAGATCTGAAAGTTTTATTGAGAACAAAGGATTTGTTCTATTTTTAACTCTAAGGCGTTTAAAGGGGGCATGTTAGTCTGCCAGAGATATAAAAATAGATGAGAAACGTTCTAGAGCCAATTCAGGGTCTGGCATGCAGCTGATAGAGGAAAACTCAAAGCAATTCATATTATGAAGAATCGCCTGGGGAGAATAAACAAAATAATGTATCTTCAGAATTATATGCGGATCAATGTTTTTCTGTTTTGTATCTCTAATACATGCAGTAGGACAGTGATTACTGATGTCATTAACAAAAACACACTAAGTAATTTGTCCAAATTTGGTCAATCAGCGAGGAGTTTCCTGGGTTTCTTACATTAATCTGTGTAGGTCCGGAGATTAGTTGAGTGAGGTTAAAGTCAAGACAAATATTATTCAATGATCAGAGGCCAAGATAAACCAATCCAGTATAGTATCAACAGAATCCATCAGTGCAACAGGGGAAGATAAATGTCTGCTACAAACAAATGCATATCTTTGCATAAGGCCAAATCTAAAACCAAACACTCAAAAACGTTTTGGTTTTGGGAGTAGCAGCTAGGTTCCCATCCAATTGGTGACAGATTTTCATACAAATATTCTAAAATCCGCATAAAGAAAATATGCAAATTTTTCCACCAGTGATGTTTACACCAAACAGACTTTATGCTGACAAATGACATAGTGCATACAAAATGTACTTTTTCCACTTATATTTTCATGTAGCAAAGAATAATCTGAGGTTCAATGTGTTTCCATCGCATTTTCAACTCTGCTGCTACCAATAGTTTTGTCAGAAACGGTTGCATTAAATAGCAACTGTTCCTACTCTGGTTTTGGCACATGAACTCTAGCCAACAGCTCCCAGATACAGTGCTGGTAGGCTGGTTTACGTGATGATTACATAAAAGCGAGAATCATTTTTTTGTCAAATATGTCAAGCATATATCATTGTCGCAAGAATAAGACGCTCAATATTTATTTGAAAGTAGCATCAAGCTCATCATCGTGCACTTTCGCCATTCTGTGAAGTTCGTCATCATTTATTTAATCTGTGGTTTAATAAACTGCATGGTTTCCCGAGTCGTATTCTGGTCGTAGAGGGAGGACCACACACCATATTGCGTGACTCCAAATGTACTTCCATATGATGGTTATTATATCAATATTTCCGCAGACAGGCGTTTCCACTGCCATTTCTCTCAAAATCAATTTTAGCATTTTAGCTAAAATTACGTGTTAGCATTTATAAGATTGTACCAAAACTTCCTGTTTCAAGAAAGGCGTCGTGATTTCTTTTTATATGGTATGACTTTACGGCCATAACAACTGTGGATGGTAAAAAAAACTCTTAGAGAACATAGCCACCCCCCTTCTCTGACTCAGAGGGGTTAAATGCCGAAGACACATTTCAGTTGAATGCATTCAGTTGTACAACTGACTAGGTATCCCCCTTTCCCTTTCCTCTTTTTCAGTCTATCACACCGGAAGATGTAGTCAGCAATTCCAATGTCCTCAGCCATGATCGAACCCTTGACCCAGGTCTCCGTGAGAACCAGATTATCAGTGCTCATATCATGCACCCAGACATCAAGAAGGTCCATCTTTGACATCAAACTTCACACGTTTACGTTCATCAACACATAATATCATCTAATATTTTATATGTGCAATTTATATCTTGGGTGCTATACTATTTAGTTTTATGTTAGAGGATTTGGGCATGGTTTTTGAAGCATACTGCCATTATTAGATTTTTGTACTATTGTGGATTGTTCTTTGGAAAAAGGCTGCACATTACATTTTCGTTTGACAGAATATGCAAATGAACTAACTTTGCTTAAGTGTTTTAGTGAGAAAAAATATATAAATCGGATAACAATTACATATGTAATAATAATAATAATAAACTGATATTTTGCTATGATTGTTGCTTTTTCCAATAGTTTCTTCTTGGTAATCCATGCACACTACATGCTCGTCGAACATCTCATTCCAAAATCATGGGAATTAATATGGAGTTGGTCCCCCCTTTGCTGCTATAACAGCCTCCATTCTTCTGGAACATTGCTGCAGGAAGTTGCTTCCATTCAGCCACAAGAGTATTGGTGAGGTTGGGCACTGATGTTGGGCGATTAGGCCTGGCTCGCAGTCGGCGTTCCAATTAATCCCAAGGTGTTCAATGGGGTTTAGGTCAGGGCTGTGTGCAGGCCAGTCAAGTTCTTCCACACCGATCTTGACAAACCTTTTCTGTACGGACTTCACTTTGTGCACGGGGGGCATTGTCATGCTGAAACAGGAAAGGGCCTTCCCCAAACTGTTGCCACAAAGTTGGAAGCACAGAATCGTATGCTGTATTCGTATGTTGCATTAAGATTTCCCTTCACTGGAACTAAGTGGCCTAGCCCGAACCTTGAAAAATAGCCCCAGACCACTATTCTTCCACCAAACTTTACAATTAGCACTATGCATTCGGGCAGGTAGCGTTCTCCTGGCATTCGCCAAACCCAGATTCGATCACCACTGCCAGATGGTGAAGCGTGATTATTCACTCCAGAGAACATGTTTCCATTGCTCGAGTCCAATGGCGGCGAGCTTTACACCACAGCACATGGTGATCTTAGGCTTGTGTGCGGCTGCTCGGCGATGGAAAGCCATTCCATGAAGCTCCCGGCAAAGTTCTTGTGCTGACATTGTTTCCAGAGGCAGTTTGGAACTCAGTAGTGAGTGTTGCAATTGAGGACAGATTATTTTTGAGCTTGAGCGGTCTCGTTCTGTGAAACCACTTTGCGGCTGAGCCGTTGTTGACCCTAGACGTTTCCACTTCGCAATAACAGCACTTACAGTTGAGTCCGGGGCAGCACTAACAGGGCAGAAATTGTACGTACTGACTTGAAAAGGTGGCCATTCAGTAAGGCTATTCTACTGCCAATGGCTGTTGCGTGGCTGTGTGCTCAATTTTATACACCTGTATGCATACGGGTGTGGCTGAAATAGTCCAATCCACTAATTTGAAGGTGTGTCCACATACTTTGGTATTTATAGTGCATGTAAAATGTTGTTAAGTTGAGGGTTAATGCCACATTTGATGCAGCCCAGTAAAGACCAAAAAGTTACTAAAACGAGTGAGCAAAGAAAATCAACTGTTGAGCAAAGTACTTTATTAATAAAGGCCATATTTATCTATAAACATGCAACTCATTGTGTCAAATATGGTTGAATGCTTTAAGATAGAACCACACACTAGATATTAAGTGAGACTAATTGTATACTCTAAGCATGCACATCAAAATGGGAATTAACTAGTTTTTAGGTTAAGAAGCAACCTTAATTTTAACAAAATACATACTCAATGGCAATAGAGATTGTTGATGAGATGACAAGCTTATGCCAAGGTTAAATGACTAGGAAGCTGGCAGCAATAGAGGTGTACAACAGTCCTTGTGGGGCCATTTGAAAGCAGATGCTCAGAGAGAGGGTGGACTCAGCGGCGGGCCACAGTGGTCCAGCCGTCATCGTCGGTCTCTTCGTTGGTCTTCTTGGCGCGACCAGCGTTCTCTTTGTCTTTCTCCGAGCGCCAGGAGCTCTTCTCTCCGTCCGCTTCACGCTCACCCTCTCTGGGTCTGGGGGGCGCCGGACGTTCCTCTTTACGCACATCCCGCTTCTCGTCGCCGGCACGGCGCCAAGAGCCTCCTCCTGTGTGCAGAGAACCTGTCTCGTTAGGGGATTGCATCTTAACTAAGTACTGTGTTTAAAAATCCATCCTCCAGACTGGAAACACTACCAGAGAACAGGGGTTACAGTAGTCTCATTTTTCATGATATAGGCATGTAAGAGTATTGCTGCATTAATAGGTTGATGCTTGATACCGGTTGACGCTTGCAATGAATACAGAGCTGGCTAAATGGTTTAAAACTAAACTTTATACCGACATTTAAAAAGATGTGGCTAGTAACGACTGAGCAGGCTCATCTTACCTTCTTCAGGCTCTCTGCTGGGTGGGGGACGGTCACGGTCATCCCTGCGCTCAGGTCGCTCTCGACGGATAGGAGGGCGATCCTCGCGGTCAGGCTCTTCCTGACGAGCAGAGTCTCTCCAGCTTTTCTTGGGCGCCTCATCATCAGCACCCGGCCTTCTCCAAGCACCACCACCACCTCCCTCCTCCCTGAAAACAGAGGTCCCCGATTACGGCATAATTTTTTATTTTTTTTAAACACCTGTAAGACTTTCACTATATGAGTAAAACCATCCATCAGTTCAGGGGCACTCCTGATCATAAAGTGTATGAGGCTTCACATCACAGTAGCGCTGTTTGTAGTCCACATACTGTGCTTCTGACCTGGGTGGGCGGCGCTCAGGGAAGCGTTCGCTCTCCTGTTTTTCCTCTCTCTCGCCCTCTTCGCCCTCCTTGCTCCCGCCACCTTCGCGGGGTGGACCCCAGCTCTCCTCGCGGGCCTTCTCCCTCTCACGCCAGCCACCACCTGAAGCAGACACCAGAGCAACTGCCCATGATCCAGCACAACGTGTAAGAAGAACTGGCAAAAGTTGCCACTACACAAACATTTACTATTAGAAGTTTATTAAATATGAATTAACATAATTATAGGAGAACAAGTACAAAGAAGCGGGCTTTCGACAACACCACACTACACAAGACAAACATGCAACCACATTTCAATTATCCATATTTGGGACAGATTAAACGGGAAACATCCATACCGGGCCGGCCAGCTGGCTTCCATGGCTTGTCGTCACGAGGTCCGCCCCTTTCGTCATCTCCTCCTCTCCTGGGGCCCCAGGTGTCATCATCAGCCCCGCGTCTGGGGGCCCTGGACTCGTCCGTGCCTCTGCGGGGGCCGTCATCAAAGCCACGGCGGGGACCTCTGTCTTCGTCAAAGCCACGCCTGGGGCCATCATCGAAGCCTCTGCGGGGAGCGCGGTCCTCGTCCCCTCCCCTTCTAAGACCCCGGTCGTCATCCCCAAAGGTTCTCCTTGGTGGACGGTCCTCGTCCATGCCTCTGCGCAGGGGGCGGTCGTCGTCCCCAAAGCCCCTGCGTGGGGGTCCACGGTCGTCGGCTCCACCACGGCGAGGGCCGTCTACTCCTCTCCTGGAGGGTGGCTCTCTTTCTTTGTCATCGCCGCCATCGGCTCTCCAGTCCCTAGCGAGAGAAAGGACAGAATCATTATAGGACATGTCACTTTGACCAGTGAACACAAAGTATTTTAAACCAGGTCAAATGTTTCAAATATGCAATCTGAATGAAATTCCACTCACTTATCTGGTACGGCGTCACTATGGAGAGTAATAGAAGATTTTTTTGACCAGTGAACAAAATGTATTTTTAACCAGATGAAATGCTTCAAAAGTACAGTCTGAATTAAGTCCCACTCACTTATCAGGCACTGGGCGACGCCTCTCTGATTCAACCTCAGTACGCCTCCTCCATCCTCCTCCTCCCTCCTCCTTCTCAGCACCCCAGTCCTGGAGAGGAAAAGAGTGTACAACACTGAGTGACAACTTTCATTAACATACATACCATACACACACACTCAGCAAAAAAAAGAAAACATCCCCTTTTCAGGACCCTGTCTTTCAAAGATTTGTAAAAATCCAAATAACTTCACAGATCTTCATGGTAAAGGGTTTAAACACTGTTTCCCATGCTTGTTCAATGACCCATAAACAATTAATGAACATGCACCTGTGGAACGGTCGTTAAGACACTAACAGCTTACAGACGGTAGGCAATTAAGGTCAGTTATGAAAACTTAGGACAAAAGAGAGGCCTTTCTACTGACTCAAAAACACTAAAAGAAAGATGCCCAGGGTCTCTGCTCATCTGCGTGAACGTGCCTTAGGCATGCTGCGAGGAGGCATGAGGACTGCAGATGTGGCCAGGGCAATAAATTGCAATGTCCGTACTGTGAGACGCCTAAGACAGAACTACAGGGAGGCAGGGCGGACAGCTGATCGTCCTCGCAGTGGCAGACTACGTAACATCTGCAGGATCGGTACATCCGAACATCACACCTGCGGGACAGGTACAGGATGGCAACAACAACTGCCCAAGTTACACCAGGAACGAGTTACACCAGGAATGCTCCATCAGTGCTCAGACTGTTCGCAACAGGCTGAGAGAGGCTGGACTGAGGGCTTGTAGGCCTGTTGTAAGGCAGGTCCTCACCAGACATCACCGGCAACAACGTCACCTATCCTGACCCTCCAGCATGACAATGCCACCAGCCATACTGCTCGTTCTGTGCGCAATTTCCTGCAAGACAGGAATGTCAGTGTTCTGCCATGGCCAGCGAAGAGCCCGGATCTCAATCCTATTGAGCACGTCTGGGACCTGTTGGATCGGAGGGTGAGGGCTAGGGCCATTCCCTCCAAAAATGTCCGGGAACTTGCAGGTGCCTTGGTGGAAGAGTGGGGTAACATCTCACAGCAAGAACGGGCAAATCTGGTGCAGTCGATGAGGGGGAGATGCACTGCAGTACTTAATGCAGCTGGTGGCCACACCAGATACTGACTGTTACTTTTGACCCCCTCTTTGTTCAGGGACACATTTTCCCATTTCTGTCAGTCACAAGTCTGTGGAACTTGTTCAGTTTATGTCTCAGTTGTTGAATCGTATGTTCATACAAATATTTACACATGTTAAGTTTTTTTTTTGCTGAGCTATATATCTTTCCCCCCCCCTCTTCTATATTTTAAAGAACATCATATTTGCAACATTATGATAATTTCATCTCATACCTTTTCCTGATATTTTTGGGACTTCATAACGAAGTAAACAGGGAAATGGAGTACATTCATGCCCCACTTTCCACCCAAAATGTCAAGAAATGTCACTTTTTACTTTGAGATGGCTGCCTGTGGTTCTCGCTCTCAGTTCGCCGGTGAAATAGAAGTGCATTTCATTTCATGTCGCTCTTTTGAGTGATCAATGAAGGAGAATCATCACTGAGCGAACAAAACTTAAGCGCTATATAAACCCATTTATAAATATTATAATTATTTTAACATTCCTCTAAAGTGAGTCATCTTTGACTCAACAGAAAGTGAGCTGTGAGAAAGTGCTCTGGAGGAGATGTGGGCAAGAATGTGTAGTAGGCTACCTTAGCTTCTCCTCTGGGTTTCTCCTCAGACCTAGCAGGGGCCCTCATCTCTTCCTCCCTGCGGCGCTCACGCTCCTCGATCTCCTGCTGCCGGGCTCGCTGCTTCCTCTCCTGCTCCTCTAGTTTGCGCAGGCGCTCCTGGTACTCCGCCTCCTCTGCCTCGCGTGCTTCCTGCTCGATGCGCTCACGCTCCTCGCGCTCTGCGACACCACATGGGATAACACGTTGATTCAGACAACAGGACACTGAGGACTATGGGGGGCAACCGTCACATGGGACACACAGATGAACAAACACCAATCCAACACACTTGGACCCGAAATCTGTGTGCAGAACTTAAGTTTTTGCAGATATCTTCCATTGACATCAATTAAGTTACTATTACCTTTAAGAGAAACTCAGAGTCGACAAGATCTAAGATAACTTGGCATCCATACTATATACACCCATACTATACACAGCAAGTCTTCTCTGGGCCTGAGGTGTAACTCGGATGTACCTTTCTTGAGCTGCTCCTCGTGGATGCGCTGGGCCTCCTCCTCCTTCTGGCGGTAGAAGGTGTTGCGACGGTCCTCCTTGCGCTGGATCTTCCTCTCCTCTAGACGCTTCTTCCTCTCCTCCACCAGGCGCTCCTGGAACTGTTTCAGTTTTTCCTTGGATGGTAACAACAACAAAAATATTGAGGTGTATTCTTAATAAAACAAATATCTTACTGAAGTGTATTCTTAATAAAGGAAATTTAAAAAAATAACTCAGGCAAAATAAGTCACGGTAGAACTCCATTGACAATGAACACTTCTGGTTATTCCTGCTTTCTTTGTAGCAACTGATAAGCTCTTTAAAGTAAATATTCACCCATGTTGAATGTTATATTGTTTTCGTGCGTCGCTGAGTGATATTCTATCCATTTCCTGGGCCAATTCATTCATTCCCTGGGCCAATTCATTAATTCATTCATTCCCTGGGCCAATTCATTAATTCATTCATTCCCTGGGCCAATTCATTCATCCATTCCCTGGGCCAATTCATTCATCCATTCCCTGGGCCAATTCATTCATCCATTCGCTGGGCCAATTCATTCATCCATTCCCTGGGCCAATTCATTCATCCATTCCCTGGGCCAATTCATTCATCCATTCCCTGGGCCAATTCATTCATCCATTCCCTGGGCCAATTCATTCATCCATTCCCTGGGCCAATTCATTCATCCATTCCCTGGGCCAATTCATTCATCCATTCCCTGGGCCAATTCATTCATCCATTCCCTGGGCCAATTCATTCATCCATTCCCTGGGCCAATTCATTCATCCATTCCCTGGGCCAATTCATTCATCCATTCCCTGGGCCAATTCATTCATCCATTCCCTGGGCCAATTCATTCATCCATTCCCTGGGCCAATTCATTCATTCATTCCCTGGGCCAATTCATGTTAATCTGAGATATTGCCGTTCAAGCAGGCAGAAATTCAGCCGGTTATGACGTAGCATTGAGATAAAGCTGCTCTCACTACACTGGAAGTTAATAGGACTTTTTGATTGCCAAAACCTTCCATCATACATGTCAGATGTCATAACGTGGTAGGTTGTCTTCTCTCCAATGAGCCATAGACCATATATTCCTACCTCAAGAAATTTGTAATTTAACATGGGGTCTAACAGTGTTCACACCTTTCAGACAATTTCTGAGAACTCAGTGCGCTTTGCTTAATTTTTTGGTGTGCAGTGTGAACACTCCAAAAGGAACTCAGACGCCTCAAAAGAGCCCCCAACAGAAACCATCTCGAGAGGTGGTCTGAGTTTGGTTCGCTTGAATTCCGCGGTCCGGTTCCTTTTTTTAGGGCAATGTGAACACTAAGCTCCCCAGGTTTGCTTGTTATTAATCCTGTGCCACACACTAGACTATTGCAACACTTTTTCCCCTGCCATCGGCCCTCACATTGGTGCCACAAAAGAGAGAAAATGCTGTGCAGGTTCACAGAAAAAAAAAACGTGTGCTGTTTTTGGATATTGATTAGCGATTATCAAGGATGCACAGAAATTCCAAAATACTCTGTGTGGAGTTTATTTCAGATTATTTGTTTGCGATGTGCTCTATAGGCCAAGAGAGCTTCATAAACTGTTTATTCAATAGTGGGGTTTGAATAGCGTGAGATGACAACATATTTGGTAAGAAAACATAAGAGTACAAAATATATTCTAGCTCTTAAAGGGGCAGTAGCCTACATTGGGTGTACAATTTTCAATTACAACATTAATCTGCAGTTATTAATTCTGTTACCAATATGTACATGTTAATAGTATCTTCTGATTGCATTTAGTTAAAAGGTGAGTCATAATTGTAATCTATTAGCTTCCAAAATGTAAGTAGGTATATGGTAGATCTAGCTGTCCGTTAACACATTCGGATGGAATGGCTCGTCCTGCACCTTGTAAAAACCCACAGTGCATTGAGTGAATGTTGGGGAAAAAAAAAAAATCTTGGTTCCTTTCTAAACATAGCAATGTGAATGCAAAGAGGACTCACACCACAAAATAGGTGAAGTGAACAGGCAAACGAGTTGTGTCCTCAAAGGCAAGGGCAGCGTGAATACAAAGAGAACAGATATTTTGCTTTTATTTTTTACCACAGAGTTCACTTTAAAAGAGGACTATATGTGAAAACACCTTAACACATTTCTCCCATTTGTCACTCATCATGCAATGGACTGACGAGTGACAAATAGGAGAAATGTGTTAGGGTGTTTCCACATATAGTCTATTGCGATTGTCAGACTCCACTCTGAGGCATATTGATCTAAAGGTTAAACATGGTGAGATTGTAGACTCTTAAATTGATAGTGCAGTTTGTTTAGGCGATATTACAGCTAACTAGCTACTTCACATGCTAATATTGACTTTAGTTTTATTGTGTAGCTATGTTAGCTAGCCCGCCTATATATAGAGCACTGCATTGTGGGTTTTGTAGTCGACTTGAGCTGCATCAGAATTCCACATGTTGCTACCAACCTTATTACCAACCTTATTATAATGACAAAATGAAAAAATAATTCACAAGAAATATTGTTCAGTGTTATGGAACACTTGAAATTACAGGAAAGAGTGGTTTTGGGTGGATTTTTCCTTTAATGCCATTGCCAATAGGCTTCTAGAATCGGTGGTTTCATGCAAATGTTAATTAAGCAATAAGGCACGAGGGGTGTGGTATATGGCCAATATACCACGGCTAAGAGCTGTTCTTATGCGCAATGCCTGGATACAGCTCTTAGACGTGGTATATCGGCCATATACCACAAACCCCGAGGCGCCATATTGCTATTATAAACTGGTTACAAATGTAATTAGAACAGTAAACAGTTATTTGTCATACCCATGGTATAACACAGCTTTCAGTCAATCAGCATCCAGGAGCCAAACTACCCGGTTTTAAAAATGGCATTTACCTCGTAGATGAAGCTTCGAGCGTCTGTTATTTTGCCCACAAAATTCTCCTTGTCCTCCATCATTCTGGACATCCTTTGCTTGTGCTCCAAGGCCCTCTCACGCTCCACCTTCATGTTGCTGATCTACAACACAAAACAGATGGACCATAATCATTGACCATTGTGTAACGACAAAAATAAAATAAATGTAATCACGAAAAACAGGGACCAGTCAGCCTGACAGTTTTCCATCGCTAGAGCGTTCAGTTCGTGCTCGCCATCTACAATGGCTTTGTGAATGTTAAACACAAAAGGCATAGACGCTAAATAAATATATTGTCTTACCCTCTCCTCCTCTTGGAGCTCCCATAACTCCATGTCCTTGACACGCTGCTCCTCATAGGCCTTCTTGATCAAGGGGATCTCCTCCAGACGTTTGGCCCTCTCAAAGTAGTCAATCTGCAAGGACCAGTCCACACACGAAACATTGAGTAATTTTCCCCCTAGTGGAGGTCTTCATGCATCACCTGTTTAACAGGCAAGACCAAAAACAAGGAATATACATTTGCTGAAATGTAAATGTCTTCACCTTTTTCTCCTGGTTCTTCAGGCGGTCCTGAAGCTCTCTCTTCTCCTTCTCAAGCTGCTCCACCTGTTTGGACATGATGAAGTCAGGGTCCAGGTCCTCAAGGTCCTGTGCAAAGAGAGGTTAATAGTTAGTTAATTCCACCATTGTAGAGCCACACTTCATTTCCAAAACTCATTCTAGATTGCTTGTTCTAACATGCCTTAAATTTCTGGTTCTTGTTTTGACTTTTGGATTATGTATGTATTGTATTGCTAGATATTGTTGCAATTTGAGCTAGAAATATAAGCATTTCGTTGACCTGCAATAACAAGGGAGGTTAAAATTGTATACGTGATCAATAAACTGATTTCAGATGTTATCTATACTGAACAAAAATAAATGCAACAATTTCAAAGATTTTACTGAGTTACAGTTCATAATGAAATCAGTCAATTGTAATCAATTCTTTAGGTCCTTATCTATGGATTTCACATGACTGGGAATACAGCTATGTATCTGTTGGTCACAGATACCTTTTATAAAAAAGGTAGGGGCGTGGATCAGAAAACCAGTCAGTATTTGGTGTGACCACCATTTGCCTCATGCAGCGCGACACATCTCTTTCACAGAGTTGACCAGGCTGTTGGTTGTGGCCTGTGGAATGTTGTCCCACTCCTCTTTAATGGCTGTGAAAAGTTGCTTGATATTGGCGAGAACTGGAACACACTGTCGTACACGTCAACCCAGAGCATCCCAAACATGCTCAACGGGTGACATGGCTGGTGAGTACTGCAGGTCATGGAAGAACTGGGACATTTTCAGCTTCCAGGAATTGTGTACAGATCCTTGTGACATGGGGCCATGCATTATCATGCTGAAACATGAGGTGAAGGCGGCGGATGAATGGTACGACAATGGACCTCAGGATCTCGTCACGGTATCTCTGTGCATTCAAATTGCCCTTGATAAAATGCAATTGTGTTCATTGTCCGTAGCTTGTGCCTGCCCATACCATAACCCCACCACCACGGGGCACTCTGCTCACAACGTTGACATCCGCAAACCGCTCGCCCACACGAAGCCATACACGTAGACCACGTGTATGGCTTCGTGTGGGCGAGCGGTTTGCGGTTGTGAGGACGGTTGGACAACTGCCAAATTCTCTAAAACGACATTTGAGTAGGCTTATGGTAGAGAAGTTAACATTAAATTCTCTGGCAACAGCTCTGGTGGACATTCCTGCAGTCAGTATGCCAATTGCACGCTCCCTCAAAACATCTATGGCATCGTGTTGTGTAACAAAACCGCACATTTTAGTGGCCTTTTATTGGCCACAGCACAAGGTGTAATGATCATGCTGTTTGATCAGCTTCTTGATATACCACACCTGTCAGGTGGATTGATTATCTTGGCAAAGGAGAAATTCTCACTAATAGGGATGTAAATACATTTGGGCACAAAATTTGAGAAATAAGCTTTGTGTGTCTACGGAACATTTCTGGGATCTTTGATTTCAGCACATGAAAATGGGACCAACAATTTACATGTTGAGTTTATATAATTTTTGTTCAGTGTACATTCCAGGCAAACACTTATGGTACTGATAAGGGTTTGACCCATTGGGAAAGAAACTTGTCTAAACATCGATCTCAATATGTGATCTTTTCATTTTTAACAAAGCAATATGTTGGACGGGTGTCAGAGTGTACAGCTTAGTTGAGCTTGTGTGTAGTTTACCTCTATATCGATGTCTTTGAAGGCCTTGGCTCCCAGTTCGGTCTTCTTGATCTGCTCCAGCCGCTCGCGCACCGTCTTCTTCTTGATCTGCTCGTGCTCCTGCATGATGCGCTCCTTCTCGCGCTCCTTGGCCTCCTGGCGCAGGCGCTCCTCCTCTGCTTTGCGCACCTTCTGTAGCTCCGCCTCGCGCTGCTCCAGCTCCTCTTTCTCCCGCTGGATGTTGAGGTTCTCCAGACGCTCCTTGCGCTCCTCGATGGTCTGCCGGCGGGCCAGGATGCGCTGGTGCTCCTTGCGGCCGTTCTTCAGGTAGGCGCTGATGGCTAGCTGGCTCTGCTCCTCGCGCTCTTTCTGGAAATTGTGGACAAGAGGGTAGAAGAGTGAGAGATGGGGAGAGGTTTGTTAGAGCGAGAATGAAGAGGAGCAATAAAGATTGTGCATGAATAGGGGTTTCACGCAGTATCAATGTGAATTGGTGTAGTGTGTGTGTGTGTGTGTATGCACGGAACAATACATATAGTATTGGCACAAAATGTTACATTTTCAAAATGCCTTAATACCTTATAATAATTTATGGAATGCACAATGAAAGCACGTTTTGATATTTTATCAGGGAGGACAGCGACGTTGTCTACTTTTTTTAGGGCTAGCAGTGCATGTACAAATGCTATCTCGACGGGAGGCTGTACTCACCAGCATGGATGCAGGCTTGATGACCTGGATTGCCTTGGCCAAGGAAGACGACATGGCTGTCAGCTGGTTCCTGATCTGGGCAGAGGGCATGTTCTGCAAGAACGGCCCCACGGGAGAGTCCTCTTTGGTGGAGTAATTCAGGTCCGAACCAAAGCTCAGATTGCGAGTGGTGTGGTCAATTCGAACCTAGAAAAAGACATTTCAAAAGGATTTAAGTCATTCTGTGTAACAAACAGAAGTGTGTTAATATTTTAGTTGTGGAAATATTGACTGAATAGGTATGAGAATAAAAAAAAACCCGATATATTTAGGTGAAAAATCAACTTGGGTGTTTGTACAATTTTGCACAGAGAATATTATTGACAAATCCATGTCCAGTACTCTACCTGCAGATCGCAGTGTCGGGCAGCATCCACAATAGAGCGCTCCAATTGGAAGGGATCCACAAATGGAACCAGGGAGGCCAGACGGTTGAACTCAATGCTTTGATAGATCTGAGCCACCTAATATCCCATTAAAACAAAAGAGGTCAGTGATTAGTTAATAGGACCACAATGTACATACAATACATGACATGTTACACAGCATATTGTTACAATCAATGAAATCATGCATTCCACATTATAGAAGGGATGGGCAACATCCTGAGGCTTGAGGGCCACGCCGGGATATTTTTTTGGACCGTTTGTTAGTAAAAAAATAAATAATTATAACCCATGCGTGCTGTAAAAAGGACAGTGATTTTAAAATACATTAGGTAGATATCATTTACATACTTTCTATCAGGTTTTATATGTTCAAATGTAATTTTATCCACTTAAAAACATTTTTTTTTTATACTAAATCCACCGTGGGTGGTATTTAAAATCGGCTTGCGGGCCTCCTAGTGCCCATCACTGCACTATAGAATTACAAGGACAACAGACATAGTTAACTTTATTATTATGTATGGCATTGTATTGAATCAGTTATTGTTTGGCACATATTCGTGCCATTTAATTACGAGTGAGATTAACAGACCATTAAAGTATAAGTGAGCAATCAGTCACCTGCTGCAGCAGCCTGAGGATGGTATTACTCTGCAGGTGGGGAACATATTGCTGGAGGTCCGCCTCCTTCTCAGACTGGTCTCTCACCCAGTTCAACACCTATGAGGAAGGTCAATACCACAGAGGAAGAAAAACAAATGGTAAATGAATCAGCCATGACACAAATAGTTATAATTCCTCTGAAATTACATTTGTATGTATTTTATATCGGTTTTGGACAGTTGCAAGTCAAATTGCCCAATGTTGCGACATTGTAACTTCTCTGAATTCAAATGTTACCTTGGTTACTCTTCCGCTCAGCTTCAGTGGGTGGAAGTCCATCTCCAGCCAATTGTACAGCTCCTTCACTTCAGGTACAATGTACTGCAGCAAGTTGAACCGAACCTAAAGGGGGAAACATAACATGCACATAGCACTGTGAAAAACCCCTGACAAAAGGACAACTAAAAAAAGAAACAGCAGTTGGTCGAACTTCCTCTGACTTCTCTAGGGGTAAAAACCAAGTCAGCCTATTTTTGGACAAGCTAACGTCATGCAAGTAAATCTCAGCAATGGAAAAACAAGTGTTTATTTGAATCGTTCATTATGTAGTAAACAAATGTATCTGTATGGGTAGTTCACAGGACTAAAACAAGTTTAGCACTAGAATACAAAACTCCTAACACTGACATATGGGACATACTGTTACTGGCCTGCTCACAAACAGAAATCTATGGTTATTTCTGTAGTCTGTTCCATGCATGTGGGTATATACCATGTCATTGATGAGGCTCTGGCGGGTTGGTGGGGACTGCAGGCCCAGTAGTGTGGCCAGCCTACGGTGTTTCTCCACGATTATGCCGTCCATGTCCAACAGGCGGGCGATGTCTGTGCGTTCCGGGGTGATGGGAATGGACAGGGTGGCTAGGAGGACCCTTGTAGACATCCTGAGGGAGAGAGAGGAGAGCCGTGAGCAACTGCCTGACCTGCAACCTTGTGTAACCGATGTGAAATGGCTAGTTAGTTAGCGGTGGTGCGCGCTAATAGCGTTTCAATCGGGTGGCGTCACTCGCTCTGAGACCTTGAAGTAGTTGTTCCCCTTGCTTTTGTGGCGCGATGGATAACGATGCTTCGTGGGTGTCAGTTGTTGATGTGTGCAGAGGGTCCCTGGTTCAAGCCCAGGTTGGGGCGAGGAGAGGGACGGAAGCTATACTGTTACACTTGGATCTACCCATCACCAAACATTGATGACAAAAAGCACACGAACATGAAGAGGAAGGAGCAGTGTCCTGTAGCGTAACAAAAGGCACTGATTAGTTGCAAATGGGGCAGAGATGTGAGGGTGACTGATCGACAGGTGATTAAGGTGAGAGAGAAACCATAAGTCCGGTTGATGAACGATCTGACCATTGTTTTTGTTGTTGTTAAGGGAATGGCCATTCAAGTAATTCTATGTGCCCCACATTCCAACAGACTGGTCAGGACTGGGCTTGCATACCTCTGCATCTCTTCCTGGGTGAGGTTCTTGCGCATCTCCCTGGAAAGGTGGTAGAGGCGATGGAGGGTGCAGGCGTGGAACAGGGCGTTCCCAGACTTCCAAAACACAGTGGACACCTTGTTGTAGTAGTTGGCCATAAGTTGAGGCTTGGGGGGCTTCTTGGAAAGGGCAAAGAGACCATGGATGTCTTCCACAGCCTTGAAAGCTTCCTGTAAAAATCAAAAATCTAATTTCACCATTCATAACACATAAAATCAATGTTCATAATAAAATGTAGATAAAATTGCCTGTTGAATAAAGAAAATGGGCAATAAAAGTATTCGAGATGCAACATTAATACAACTAAACATTGCAAGCGAATCATATTTGAAATACCTGCCAGAGCTCCATGGCGATGGCACTGTCCAGCTGCACCAGGCGTGTCTCCAGGTGCATAGACTGGCTCTCAGGGTTGTTCAGGTTGATGGCTGTGCTCTGGTTGTGGTGGCGCTGGATCTGACCCAGATGCATGCGCAGATTGTCACAAAGCTTCCGGAACTCTGCCTTACGGGTGTACTGAAGGCAGAACTTGAAAGCTGCAGAGTACATTAGGATAAGATTAGGATAAGGAGCAATAAATTGATTATGGTGCCAGAAAATGTGAGTAAACCTAACGCTACAGTCACAGCACTTATGCATCTCAGACTTATATTTCTAATAACAAGATTGTTAGATAATATCAAACCTACACTCAAACCGGGCACTGAAAATGTACATCAGGGGCAGCAAAAGGCGGCACGCAAGTGATTTTTTTGGGCCCCCCTAAAGTTCAGTAAAAATTATTTTAGTTTTTGGCTAAAAAAAATAATACTAATCACCAAGAATTCAGCAAAAAAAAAATCATAATTTCCGAAATCTGTTTCTAAGTATTTCCACAAAAAAAAAAAAGAATGTCTCAATGTAATCAGGTAGGAAATGCTATTTTCCAAAACAATCTTTTTGGGCTTACTTGTGGTCAATTTGCCGTGTACAAATTACTATAATTATTTTCGCTTCCTGACCATCCACTGACAAATTGGGTGAATGTAATTGCCTACCCGGATGTACATCAGGTTAAAAGTTCAGACTGTGCTCACCTTGTTGGGCAATGTCATGGTAGAGGCGCTCCACCTTGGAGTTGTTACGCAGCAAGTCCAGGCATTGGCGGTAGGATTCCCACAGAAATTTCACCCAGGGAGTGAGCAGCAGACGGTCTGTACGATCCTGGGTGTCTTCACCACTCACAGCGCTCAGAAGTACACTAGGATCGCACAAGGTAGTCAAGTCATATTTGAGCTCACAGAACTACACCGTCAACATTGCATCCCCGCGCACACGTCGCCACCATGCTAACGGTTTACAGCAGAGGTGAAGCACAATAGTTATCATGGTTACAGCTATTAAAAAGGTGGTAACAATCAATAAGTTTGCGGATAGTCCAACATATCTGAAATATAGTATCAGCCCATCACATTGGAATAAGGTTTCAATGGACCCATATCTTAAAGTTCAATGGTTCCTAGTTAAATAAAAGGTTAAATACCTCTCAGGAGTCTGGATGTTGTCAAGATCCTCAATGTCCAGGACCATCTGCTGCGACTCCCCCTTGGCCGTCTCCGTCTTCTCCTCGGCCAACTTCAGGTAGGCTCGAACCACATCCTCAAGGGATTTGATGTTCACCTACAAAACAAGAGGCTCATACTTAACTCCGGCAGGTGAGTGACATTGTAGGATCAATAGCATCCCACGTTTACGCTTGTCCAAGAGAGGGCTTGGTGTACTGACCTGCTGGCAGATGTTCTTGTACTGGTATAAGCCCTCCTTGGCCAGGTGGCTCTTGCGCAGGTCCACGCAGAGCTCCAGGTACTTGAGCATGATGGGCTCGTGGATCTTCTGCCATGTTCGATGCTTTTTGCTCTTAATGACATCGTACAAAACATCCAAAGCTGGCTGCTTTTTGCCCACCTCCAAAAACTCTGTAAAAACATAGCACATTACATGAAAAAGGATGAAAAAGGTTCTGAAGGTGAATCAGTTGCTGCAATATAACTTTCATGCACAAGGGACACCTAACAGGTGACAAATATCTGAGTCCGGTTTCCCCGACGGCGCTGGAATTTAGGCTTACGAGTGTTTTAACGATGCATCATTCCTACAACAGCTGAATTTGCAACGAAAGAACATTGCTAAGAGCATCATTGAGGCATGTGTCGATACTGATAGGATCGAAAGAAAGGCAGTCCGTCGCTCAGATCAGCTTTCTCCATTCATATCCTACCTTGATCTTATAATTATTCCACAATAATGACAGATGAGCTCCTCGAAAGATATCACTATGGCCGCAAATATTGAGACGGCTTATTCTAATGCTTACCCAATAATAACGCACTTAATCATGATTTGGCACATCATTGCACACATTAGGCTACACATCATTAAATATATTGAGGCAGAAATTGTCAGTAGCCAAATAAAACAACATTTAATTAACATGAAATTGATTTCAATATCATTGAAATAACAGTATATGGGCCTATGTATCCCATACTGTAGTTAGGATATTTATATTTAAAAGCAGTCATCCCGGCGCTCATTTGAAGCATATTTTTTAACCCTTTGCTTGTTTATAACAACTGCAGACATTGGGAACGTTGGATTTGTAGTCAACTTCGTGAAGTTATCTACATCACAGAGACAGATAAACATCTTGATTCTGTTTTGTGGACGTCTGTGCATAATGTGACTCGGCAGGGGGGGAAACCACACCTAACCACGCATTTTGCTGTTCTTCAAGTGGTCTGAGGCAGGCTTTAGATTATGAGCTTTTTCAAGTGCAACTTTAGTAACGATGTCGAATGAGATTTAACGATGCTTCTACGATGGTTCGTTCTAATGATGAACATAGCCTTCAGATACTTTTTGGGAAACGAGGCCCTGATAGCCGACTATTTATTTTGTTTTTTATTATCACATACACCGGAAAGGTCCAGTGAAATGTGTTGTTTTACAGGGTCAGCAATAGTAGTACGGGACCCCTAGACTAGGGGTTACTGTCCCAACCGCTAGGCTACCAGCTACACTTTAGCTACTATAGTAGCTATTTAGCTACACCCCAAACCAGCCATATGTTATGACTAACGAGTGACAATATAACTGCAAGATTAATTAGTACAGAGAACGTTAGCTATGACAACCGACTTTCATGGGGGGGGGGGGGGGGGGGGGGGAGTTGTGCAAGCCCTGCCCGGGGAACAGGGCGATGCAAAACCAACTCGCCCATTGATAGCCAATCTTAGCTGGGCCTTGTGTTTTGGTGATCCAATCTAGCTAGTTACCTAGTTAGTTAACCAATACAAGGCTAAACAGATTAACCAGCAGCAGCTCTTACCTTTCAGTTGATGTGGCGAAACCGATTATTACTGACTTCCGAGTGAGTTGGACAAGTTGATCCCCGTGTCACTAGTTAGCAGCTTAGCTAGGGGATATGCTAATACGTTAGCTAACCCTTCAAGGCTAGGACGTGCTGACGTTAACGTTAGCTAGTCAGAGTGAACAAGATGGCAGGTACTTTTCGATGCACCCGGCCTATCATCAGTAACAGACATAAATCTGATCAGTGTGACTTTAGATTTAAAGTACTCTTGCTGAATTGGCCGGGCTTTACATCTTTTAGCGTAATTATGTGTAGTGTTATTCAAAGGCCTAGTGACACGGGTGGCTTGAATGGGTGTACCTGTACTTACAACATGTCCCCCCGCCATGCGTAGCTAGCGAACCACGGCAAGCCAATGCGAATACATAACTGGGAAGCAAGCGCGGACACCTAAGAAATGATCATATACGACTCACCATTTGCTCGTTTGAGAGCATTCTCCGGTCGTTGGAAATATGCCGGCATTTTTCTGACTTTCTCGCGGAATGAAGAGAAGGTTGGTTTGGGTGAATTTGACTAATTTCACCGGTCCATCCGCGCCAGGCATTCACCCGTTCCGACAAGCTCCTAGGAAAGGAATGAACCACGTGAACGGCCCACATCAGTGACGACAAAGGTTCCCGTATGTAACAGAACAGACGTACATCAGATAGAAAGGCTTTAAGTAAATTCTTAAGAATTATTGAGGAAAATTTATTTAATTTCATGTGATTTTTTTTTCTCATGACTTTGCCGTAAAGAATTAAACAAATAAATATAAGTATAAATTAAATATTTAATAAACATTCATTTGCTTTGCAGGCATTTGAGATGAAAACATAACCTGACATTTAATGTGACATTTAAATAATACGTTCTTTGAGCACAACATAAACAAAAAAAGGAAATTAGTGATACATTGATTGGGGGTAAATTGAGATACATATTTTTTTCTATGAGAGGATAAGAGGAATTACCTGTTCTAATATAGTATTTCTATAGTGATGATACAGTAATACCGCCAACACAGCAGGTGGCACTAAAGAAATTAATCCTAAACGACGAAAAAGTCTGCATTTGTGCTTGTGTATTTCTCTCTTTATACTCCAAAAAAAGTCAGTGTAAAAAAAAAAAGACAAGACTTTTTCATGGTTTTCTTCAAAGGTCATTTTACCATCTCTACTTCTATTCTTAAAGCAACCGAAGAAGAAGAACCAATATCAGGAAGTAGGAAGATAATTTGATAGACTTTGCTTTTTGAAAGCGTCAATGTTAGCTAATTATTTATAAATGTTCTAGATTTGCTCACTCTGCACGATCATAATTGCAGATCTGGACGATACACACGGTAATTGTACTTTCATTAACTTTGTTTCCTAGTACTGTAGCTATAGTTATGAGCATAAGTGTATTCTGCAAACTGTAGCTACATGACTTCTCCTCAAATCAAATGTTATGACAGTCGAAGTTATTGTAGCTAATCATTCATTGTGGCTGGTTAATGTAGGTATAACCTTAGCTGGGTTTGTCAACTCGATATATTGGTGGAGTGAGTGTTAGGTTGCCACGACTGTCAGTCGGTACGAGGGAAAATACCAGTGAACAACATTAGCGTGAGCGACAAGAGTGGAATAGGTTGTTCGCCTTCAAAATAAAAGTTCCGTATTGAAACTGATGCAAAATGTTGCAAATCGTGAAAACATGACACAATTGGACTAGATAATGCTAAACAAGGTTGGAATGTTATATAAATTCAACAAAAGACAAGTAAAGTAAAAAATCTGTTGAAATCACACTGTCGATGGATTTGAATTCAGAATTGCATTGGGGGCATACTTACAGTACCAGTCAAAAGTTTGGACACCTACTCATTCAAGGATTATTCTTTATTTATACTGTTTCTACATTGTAGAATAATAGTGAAGACATCAAAACTATGAAATAACACGTATGTAATCATGTAGTAACCAAAAAAGTGTTTAAACAAATTCGATAAAGTAGCCCCGCTTTGGCTTTGCATATTCTTGGCATTCTCACAACCAGCTTCACCTGCAATGCTTTTCCAACAGTCTTGAAGGAGTTTTCACATATGCTGAGCACTTGTTGGCTGCTTTTCTTTCACCCTGCAGTCCAACTAATCCCAAACCATCTCAATTGGTTTGAGGTCAGGTGATTGTGGAGGCTAGGTCATCTGATGCAGCACTCCATCACTCTCCGACTTGGTCAAATAGCCCTTACTTAGCCTGGAGGTGTGTTAGGTCATTGTCCTGTTGAAAAACAAATGATAGTCCCACTAAGTGAAAACCAGATGAGATTACGTATCGCTGCAGAATGCTGTGGTAGCCATGCTGGTTGGCATGATGGCACTGAAAAATAGGGAAGCTCTGCTTTTAGCATTTCTTTCCCCATACATTTTTCGCATAGGGATGACTGAACGAACCAGAGGTAACTTATTTCTGGATTTTAGGACTACAAGCTTGTAAGCTCTATGAAGATGGTATATTCTGAATCAGGGGTGGATGGAGAAAAATCCACACCTTTTCTTTCTTTCTTTTTGTTTTTAATAATAAGGTTTCAATCTTCAATAGCTTAGACAAAGCGTGCCATGACTATGAAAACTATATATTATGAATCGGGGGAGGATGGACAAAAATCCACATCTTTTTTTTAATAGAAATTTCAGATTTTTCTCCATCCACCTGATTCAGAATATACTGTATCATCTTCATAGTCATGGCATGCTTGGTTCAATAGCCATTGACTGGAGAAAGCCGAATATCCAATGTAAAACTAATATTACTTCGGCCTGCTTGTTTGGTGAAAGTGTTGCTTCCTTGTCCTAAGACAAGCTATCCCTAATTATGTCCCTAATTATCAACTCCCACAGTTTACGACTGAACTGTAATGGGAGATGGCGGCACCAGAAACTCAGCTCATGCTAAGCATTGGATTAATTGGTAAGGCAAAACACAGAATATCATTCCCTTGTGGTAATTATGTTATCCTGCTGGTTGATGCATGCCAAGTGTTCTCCTGTTTGGCTTTGACTGTCACCACATTATATCAATGTGATCAAGTATTTGACTTCCTGTAAATCTTGAGAACAGTTCCAATTTAATTGAAATATATACTGGTAATATTTGTGATAATGAGTTGTGAAAGTAATATGACATAGTATACTCCCATTCTTCCCCCACACAGAGAAAGACGTGAATGCAGACACCTTGTGGGTGTGGTGCTATCCCTCAGTCAGTGCTGAGCTCCGGGCGGTCCTGCTCAGTAAGTGCTGTCTCACACGGGACAGCCAGGGCCTGAACACCTTTGTGTTCGGACAGTTCTGCCGTACCTGGTACTATATATCCACTGTAGAGGTACAGGAACCCACCGCCCTAAAGAAGGTACAGTTAGTTTATACATTCTCCATTCATTGAAAGAACTGTAACAAAGGTGTTGTAGGCCTAATGATGATAACTTCTATTATATTGCTCATATTTCTCTCTCTTTAGGTCACACATTTTTCATTAGTTGTCACAGCAAAGGACTTCAACCCTGAGAAGTATGCCGCATTCAGTCGAGTACTATGCAGGTACAACATACTACACTAATGCATCCCCATGGCTAAGTGTCTGCTTATTTAATACTTCCCCAAAAATGTATTTCTTCATGTGTATTTTATCATTCAGGATGTACATCAAACATGGGAGCCCAGTGAAAATGATGGAGGGTTACATTGCAGTCCTCACCAAAGGCATCTGCCAGAGTGACGAGAACGGCTCCTTTCTCATCAAGGACTACGATGTCAGGAAGGCATACTTGGCAGGCTCAGTGAAAGGTAAAACGTGTACTTAAAACAGTTATTACAGTGTAAGGAAATTATTGTTGATACAAGGTGCTTGACACTGTCAAGATTTCTTAATGGTATGCAAAGAAGCATGTCCACGAAGAAGCTGATACCATTTGATTGGCAGGATTAGGGTGACTATCTTGTGATTACTGTTTCAGATGTGGTGTCCCAGTTTGGGATGGAGACCATCATCCTATACACAGCCCTTATGCTAAAGAAGAGGATTGTGGTCCATCACCCTCGGATTGAAGCACTGTTGGAGTTCACAAGGTGACTAAGGCAAATGAGGAAATGCAGTTATGGTTTGAGCTTTGAGAAACATAATTGTTACATTACAGTGGGGCACAAATGATGGAAATGTAGAATATTCAATATACTTCATTGTATTACATTTTACATTTTAGTCATTTAGCAGACGCTCTTATCCAGAGTGACTTACAGTAGTGAATGCATACATTTCATTGCATTTTTTATTTTTTTTGTACTGTATTGTATATTGGACTTCATTGTAGAAGTGGATAACAATAACATTTTCTGAAAGAACATTATAATCATTATATTAAATGTATGATTTAATTGTATTCTCCTCCCCCAGAGCTCTTCCAGCTCTGACATGGCACAGGAAAGACTGGTCCATTCTGCACCCTTATGTCCACCTGACTGACAGTGAGCTGGAGAATCTCAGGACATGCACTGGTGAGGATGTCTGGATCATTAGATCCACATTACAACAAACTGATTCAGACTTGGGTGTGTACATTAAACACCAAAGAGAAGAAAATGGACTAAGGGAGGGACTTCCTGGACCTGTCCAATAGGATATGTTCATTTTATGTTGCAAAACATTTTAAAATGTTTTCCTTTGCATGTCCTAATGAACACAACCCAGATATTGAACAGATACCCATTGTTTCCCAACAGTCAGTTCTTCACTGACAGACACAGGAAGACTCATGCAATAATTGACTTGCATTGAATTAATTTACATGCATGTTATTCATAAAGAAATATGTTCCTTGGAGATTTTCAACCTAGTGTTCAATTTGAGTATCCACCATCTGCATTCACCCATATGCTCACTGTCTCTGCAGGATATGTCGCAGGATTTGTTGACCCACAAGTGAGCAACCGATCTGACTTGTTTGATGTGTATGTAAACCTCCCAGATACTGAGATTACCGTATCCCAGAGTGCCAAAGGTGGGTGTCACAATTAGTATATTCTTCCTATGAGTGTAGAAGACAAAGTGAAGAATGATGTTTAAAAAAAATTAAACGGAAGATAAACTTTGCTACCAATGCAAGCATCCACCATTTCTTAAACACTATGACGTCTCTACCACACTACCAGAGGCCATGGCTATGGGAAAGTTGCACAAAGACATTGGCCTCGTCATTGTCCAGTCTGCAGAGGATGCTGATAGAACAGATGGGCAGGTTATCAAGGTGAGTTGAAAGCATACATGACATCCTTACCATTTGTCCTTCTGTGCTCAGAGATGATGTTTGGGATGTCTATTCAAAGACTTAGTATTTTATACAATTTGAGATTATACATGTAATGAAGTGTAATAGAAATGTAATACATTATAAGTATTCAGGTATTTAGCACAGTCTTTAAAAAAAGCTGTCTGTTTGCTATGATGACTGAAATTCAACCTGTTTCCAGGACATTTCCATAAAGACAAGGGAGATCCTTGCTAACCTGGCGTCCTTAGCTAAGGACTGTGAAAACTCTAAAATCACCCTGGAGACCTTAAAGCAGCGTCACTTCCCGCCTGCTACCGAAAACTTCTTGTTCCACTTGGCAGCTGCTGAGCAGCTCCTCAAGATATGACCCTTGACCTCCTACATCATCTGGTGTGAGGTCACTGAATATTAGCATGGTCCTTCATCTATGCAATTATACATACAGTGCATTCGGAAAGAATTCAGACTCCTTGACTTTTCCCACATTTTGTTACGCTACAGCCTTTTTCTAAAATGTATTCAATAGTTTATGTATTAAAAAAAAAGAACTATCACATTTACATAAGTATTCAGACCCTTTACTCAGTACTTTAGCAGCGATTACAGCCTCGCGTCTTCTTGGGTATGACGCTACAAGCTTGGCACCTGTATTTGGGGAGTTTCTCCCCTTCTTCTCTGCAGATCCTCTCAAGCTGTCAGGTTGGATGGGGAGCGTCACTGCACAGCTATTTCCAGGTCTCTCCAGAGATGTTCAATCGGGTTCAAGTCCGGGCTCTGACTGGGCCACTCAAGGACATTCAGAGACTTGTCCCGAAGCCACTTCTGCATTGGCTTGGCTGTGTGCTTAGGGTCATTGTCCTGTTGGAAGGTGAACATTCGTCCCAGTCTGAGGTCCTGAGTGCTCTGGATCAGGTTTTCATTGTTTTCATCTCTCTGTACTTTGCGCCGTTCATCTTTCCCTTGATCCTGACTAGTCTCCCAGTCCCTGCCTCAGAAAAACATCCCCAAAGCATGATGCTGCCACCACCATGCTTCACCGTAGGGATGGTACCAGGTTTCCTCCAGACGTGACGCTTTGCATTCAGGCCAAAGAGTTCAATCTTGGTTTCATCAGACCAGAGAATCTTGTTTTCATGGCCTGAGAGACAGTAGGTGCCTTTTGGGAAACTCCAAGCAGGCTGTCATGTGCCTTTTACTTTGGAGTGGCTTCCGTCTGGCCAATCTACCATAAAGGCCTGATTGGTGGAGTGCTGGTGGTCCTTCTGGAAGGTTCTCCCATCTCCTCAGAGGAACTCTGGAGCTCTCTGAGTGACCATCGGGTTCTTGGTCATCTCCCTGACCAATGCCCTTCTCCCCTGATTGCTCAGTTTGGCCGGGCGGCCAGCTCTAGGAAGAGTCTTGGTGGTTCCAAACATCTTCCCTTTAAGAATGATTGAGGCCATTGTGTTCTTGGGAACCTTCAATGCTGCAGACAGTTTTTGGTACCCTTCCCCAGATCTGTGCCTCAACAAAATTCTGTCTCGGAGCTCTATGGACAATTCCTTCGACCTCATGGCTTGGTTTATCCTCTGACATGCACTGTCAAATGTGGGACCTTAGACAGGTATGTGCCTTACCAAATCATGTCCAATCAATTGAATTTACCAATCAATTTGTAGAAACATCTCAAGGATGATCAATGGAAACAACAGGATGCACTTGAGCTCAATTCCGAGTCTCATAGCAAAGGGTCTGAATACTTATGTAAATAAAAAATTTAAAAACCTGTTTTGGCTTTGTCTTTATGGGGTATTGTGTGTAGACTGAGGAACATTTTATTTAACAATTTTAGAATAAGGCTGTAACATAAAATGTGGAAAAAGTTAAGGGGTCTGAATACTTTCCAAATGCACTATGTTGTAGTAAGAAAGAACCGTGCACTTCCATTCAACAAGGATTTGGTTTGTGGGGACAACAGCAGCCAAAATGCAAAAATGTACTTTTATACTGCACAACTAGTATAATGTGCTGTAGCTACCTGCTATAGCTGTTTGATATCAATTTAATCAAATTAAGTTGTATGGCAGCTTAGTTTGATGAGTGGCCAAATTTCATCAATTTTGTCCCCATATTGATGCATATTTTGGAAGTTGAAACCACAAATATGCCACAGTGACATTTTAATGGTGAATGGGAAGCACTCAGGTGTTATGTATTCACATTCCTGATTGCATTCCTGATTTTTAACAATACTAAAAGCCTACCTGTCATTTTCCGTGACAGAAAAAAACAATTGATATACATTTTCTTTATTGTAAAGTATCGTCTTGACAATAATACAATAACAGTGAATACCTAAATGAATGGTGCTATTGGCAATATGTGAAATAGGGCTAATCCATTGAACACTGACGAGGTAACAGTGTTTGGTTGTGGTTACTTTGTTTTACATGAACAAGTGAGAACATGGTTGTCTTGTTCCCCAGGTGCAGAATGTATTGGCTGGGAATATAAGCACTGCAGTGTCTTAAACTGTCTAATAAATCATGTATCCCTAGCATTACAGCAATCCAATAGTTTATTTTAAAGACGTAACAGAATAATTTGAGGTCTCAAGAATCATGATTTATCCTCTTAGATTTCAGAATTAAAGTAAGAGATGCATGGCAAATATGAGAAATGTAGTTTATTTTAAATATTTCTATCAGTTATCTTAACAATGTGTTGTCGATTCTTATTATTGAATAAAGTTCCAAAATTGAACTAATATCTTTGGATAAATGCAATGTAAGGAATTTCTCATATGTTTGGGTGTTGGTGAGATGGGAGGGAGAACAGATAACATTTTTCTAACCTTGTGTCCTCAGTTTGATAAGCAGTAGACCGATTGCCAAGGGTGGAGGCATAACGGATCTCTGTCCTCCCTGGAAAGCTGTCAGCTATTGTTAGTTACTGGAGCAATATTTTTGGTTTTATATATATGACCATTATGTCAAATGATGTTGCATACCTATTTGTTACTGTAATGACATTTTTATTGATATTTTGAAAACAATGTAATTTATTGTTTTACTTCTTGGGCATCTCTACCCTTGTTCTCAAAGGCTTGTCTTAGTGCCTGAATAGATTCACTGAGACACTAATGTTGCGTGCACTATGCATGTCCTCATCTAGTTTGAGGAGATTCAACTCATCTAGTTTACATTTCTGGAATATCCTATTTGTTCTAAAAATACAAGTATCTGTGCCGTCAAAAAAATCCACTTCAACTGACATGTACATATATATTTTTTTAAACTAAAATAATGGAGAGTAATATGATTTGCTTTTGTAAGATCGAACTTGCAAACCAAATCACTAAACTTGAAACGTGAACAGCTGTACGAGGAAGGGCATTGTTTGCTATACAAACTCACGATTACAATTAATTTGCAGTGCATTGTTAATTCACATCCACTAACAAGTTGCAGCTATTAAATTCAACTGAATCGAAACATGGACTCTGTCCTTTATCAATTTGTAATTAATTACGACTGAATTCATCATCCTAGTGTATGAAGCAACGCTGCATCCCGTGGCCGTCAAGGTTACTTCTCGTGCTGCCCAGTCAATGAAGTCACACGGATTTGGTCCTCCTGCTCCCACATTGCAGTCTGCAGAACTTGTTTGCTGGTGCCTCAGAGCCCCCTGTGGTAGAATAGTTCACCACTTACCGCTGCAGTCGCTAATTCTTTTTCCAGCTTTTCCTTTTTGATCTGTAAAGCAGAGAGAATAAAATGTTGAGTTTCAGTATGTTTGGGTTTTGAGAAGCGCACAGTAAATACAGTATTAATGTTTCTAGGTCCTACCGTTCCAAGCTGTGGATAGAGACTGAAGGACACTGGGATCATCAGGCCCAGGACGATCGCAGTGCTGATGTGACGTATAGGAGCCACCAGCAGGGGGCTCCTTTGCAGAAAACTTGCCCTGAAATGACAGAAAAAAAGATGGGGTCAATTTGTTCATAGCTTTAGGTAAAGACATCTTCATAATAATATTTCTGATTTCAAGCTAAATGTTCCTGGATTAAAGCACATATTGTATTAGTCATATCATAGGCAATATTAGCAAAGATGTCACCAACTATTTATAAAACAGATTAGCTAACCTTATATACTCAAAGACTTGAATAGGTCATAGTGGGAAATACAGCCCCAGCACAAGACGAGTGACTTACTTTTGCAAGAGGAAAAGAAGAAGATTAGGAACAGCAGCTGTAGTGCCTAACAGAGCAGCTCTGGAGAGAGCAGTCTCCTTCACAGCCTAACCAGGAAACATGTCAGCGAACATTAACAAAGGTATATTAAAGAGCCTGCTGATGCCTTTTTATTTTACTTCAGTAACTGTTTCCTCTCACCTTTGCTCCAGCTGCCTGAGAGACTCCAACAGAATTCCCATTGGAATCAAACACCTGGATTCCATTCTCGGACTCCTCACTTCTGACAATGACCACATTGAAATAGGCCAGGGAGGCTATGGGATAAAGCACAGATCTGAGAAAAGGAACACCACCCTATCCATAAATGTAGATAAGGGCTTCAGAAACAAACACCCTTTGATCAATAAATCTATCAAGTACTTTGTTCATAAGACACAATCAGAGTCACACTGGGGCACTGATTCTGGATAGAAATTGTAACAACGTTCATCTAAAATTGGTATTGTGATAATTCTTTGTAACGGTACCCTGATGTCCCAGATGTTTTTTTATTTCACCTTTATTTAACTAGGTAGGCCAGTTGAGAACAAGTTCTCATTTACAACTGTGACCTGGCCAAGATAAAGCAAAGCGACACAAACAACACAGAGTTACACATGGAATAAACAAACATACAGTCAATAACACAATAGAAAAGTCTATATACAGTGTGTGCAAAATGAGGTAAGATATGGGAGGTAAGGCAATAAATAGGACATAGTGGCAAAATAATTACAATTTAGCAATTAAACACTGGAGTGATAGATGTGCAGAAGAAGAATGTGCAAGTAGAGATACTGGCGTGCAAAGGAGCAAAAAAATAAATAACAGTATGGGGATGAGGTAGTTGGATGGGCTATTTACAGGTGCAGTGATCTGTGAGCTGCTCTGACAGCTGGTGCTTAAAGTTAGAGGGAGATATGGGTCTCCAGTTTCAGTGATTTTTGCAATTCATTCCAGTCATTGGCAGCAGAGAACTGGAAGGAAAGGCAGCCAAAGGAGGAATAGGCTTTGGGGGTGACCAGTGAAATATACCTGCTGGAGCGCGTGCTATGGGTGGGTGCTGCTATGGTGACCAGTGAGCTGAGATAAGGCGGGGCTTTACCTAGCAAAGACTTATAGATGATCTGGAGCCAGTGGGTTTGGCGACGAATATGAAGCGAAGGCCAGCCAACGAGAGCATACAGGTCTCAGTGGTGGGTAGTATATGGGGCTTTGGTGACAAAACGGATGGCACTGTGATAGACTGCATCCAATTTGCTGAGTAGAGTGTTGGAGGCTATTTTGTAAATGACATCGCCGAAGTCAAGGATCGGTAGGATAGTCAGTTTTACGAGGGTATGTTTAGCAGCATGAGTGAAGGATGCTTTGTTGCGAAATAGGAAGCCGATTCTAGATTTAATTTTGGATTGGAGATGCTTAATGTGAGTCTGGAAGGAGAGTTTACAATCTAACCAGACACCTAGGTATTTGTAGTTGTCCACATATTCTAAGTCAGAACCGTCCAGAGTAGTGATGCTGGACAGGCGGGCAGCGATTGGTTGAAGAGCATGCATTTAGTTTAACTTGCATTTAAGAGCAGTTGGAGGCCATGGAAGGAGAGTTGTATGGCATTGAAGCTCGTCTGGAGTTTAGTTAACACAGTGTCCAAAGAAGGGCCAGAAGTATACAGAATGGTGTCGTCTGCGTGAGGTGGATCAGAGAATCACCAGTAGCAAGAGCAACATCATTGATGTATACAGAGAAAAGAGTCGGCCTGAAAATTGAACCCTGTGGCACCCCCATACAGACTGCCAAAGGTACGGACAACAGGCCCTCCGATTTGACACACTGAACTCTGTCAGAGAAGTTGTTGGTGAACCAGGCGAGGCAGTCACTTGAGAAACCAAGGCTGTTGAGTCTGCCGATAAGAATGTGGTGATTGACAGAGTCGAAAGTCTTGGCCAGGTCGATGAATACGGCTGCACAGTATTATCTTTTATCGATGGTGGTTATGATATCGTTTAGGACCTTGAGCGTGGCTGAGGTGTACCCAGATCACTTACTTTCAGTGCACTTTTCAAGTGAGAAATAGTTTTTCAAATCCTTAGGACTTACCTGAGAGGGGAATTGGTAATACAGACCTAAAAAACATCTGGACAGCTGGGCTGCTCATGCTAAGTCGCTGTATGACTATTTGAGGAATTGCCTGAAACACAGGTAAAGTCAAACCTGGTGTCATCTTGATGATCAAACAGCCTCTGACAGCATCATCTTTTAAAAAAAAATATAACTAGGCAAGTCAGTTAAGAACAAATTCTTATTTACAAGGAACAGTGGGTTAACTGCCTTGTTCAGGGGAAGAACGACAGATCTTTACCTTGTCAGCTCGGGATTCGATCTAGCAACCTTTCAGTTACTGGCCCAACGCTCTAACCACTAGGCTACCTGCCACCTCAATCTACTCTTCTACAAGTAATTCATTAACCAAATACATAACATTTTTCCCCAGTAGTGATACTCACCCCTGCACATGTTGCATATGCAACTGATCCGACAATCAACAGACCTTGCTTCAAAGAGGTCTTAATCCCCTGATGGAGAAAAGGCATGATACGCATATGAAACACCAGTAGAAAACAGAGCACAGTGTGGGATGACATAATTGGGCGAAAATAAGGTAATTTCTTCACCATTTACCTTGTCAGAAGATGCGTTTCTGTTTGCATGATTGAATCCAGCGCTGTAACTCTGAAGCAAAAACTACAGAAATGTTTCTCATTAGTGAACAATATTGAGTACCAGGCAGTGGCGGTCGGTGACGTTTAAGATGAGGGAGAACAATTTTTTATGAGCATGGCATTTTTCTATTACAGCATATTGGATGACTGTCAATCATATTCCATTTACCCAGTTCAACATAACGTCGATAGGTTTAGGCTACTACAGGATACTCACATTTCCCCTATACCCATCATGAGGTTGCAACAACCTAGCCTATGAATGAAAGTTTACAACGTAGGTGCACAGGTTGAGAGAAACATTTGAATAATCAAGGTGACAGACAGTGACACATTCAAAACCGCCTTGCACACTCTTGCCTGCATCTAGCTGATCTAGGGTGTAATCATTCGTCCAACAGTTGCAAACAAGTTCCTATTGGACAAATTCAGGTATGTTCATCCCCGTTTCGCTCCGTTTGCTTCCATTTAAGAAATGTTTTTCAAAAGAATCATTGGTGCTCTAACGGACTCCCTTCCAGAGCGACCCACAGAAGCAACTAAGGTCAACATCCTGCTCAAGGGCACATCGACAGATCTCCCACAAGGTCAAAAAACGGGGACCCGAACCAGCGACCCATCAGCCACCGCCCCAAGTTTCCAACCGCCAGGCCTCTAAGATCCCACCCCACAGTTCCCCAAGAGCTGCCCCTCAACCATCCGAGAATGAGAGTGTGTGTATATGTGTATAAATACTTTTACTAAGAGTATTAGTAATTGACTGACCTGGTCTCTCCAAATTTCCCAACAGTACTATCTCTAGGGTCAATTTTAGATCAATGTTATGCATTTTCAGCCATTCCTGAACCTGAGACCAGAAACAGGCTACCTGAGGGCAATACCAAAATAAATGGTCTATTGATTCTATATCCTCACAACAAAATCTGCAGAGCTGCGATGATTGTACGTCCCAAATATTCAACATTTTGTTGGTGGCAAGAATTCTGTAAAATTATTTTAGATGAAAAGCACGAAGTCTTAAATCTTGCAGCGTTTTATATATCGACTCATACACCCTTTACCATGGAATCGGTACATCAAAAATCTCTTCAACTATTTTGCAATCTGTGTGGCACAGCTGTCAACATCCTGGTCAAATGAAACTGGTATACTTTCCTATTTATGCAATTTTTCTTCCTCTGCCAGTTTATTTCTCAATTTTTAAAGAAATGAATTTGTTCAAAACTGTTCAACTATTGTCTTTCTCTTTGAGTCAACTACTCACTACATGTTATGCACTGCAGTGCTAGCTAGCTGTAGCTTATGCTTTCAGTACTAGATTCATTCTCTGTTCCTTTGATTGTGGACAAAATGTCAGATCATGCAAGAGCACTGATAGTTTGGAGGACATCCTCCGGAACTTGTCATAATTACTGTGCAAGTCTATGGAAGGGGGTAAGAACCATAAGCCTCCTAGGTTTTGTATTGAAGTCAATATACCCAGAGTGCTGTTAAGTCAACTGTAGACCTTCATTGCAAAACAGTGTTTTAATAAATTATTTCAGTGAGGAGGATGGTCCTCCCCTTCCTCCTCTGAGGCGCCTCCACTGGTACTTGGTTATGATTATATCAGTTGATGTGATCATCTGCAAGTCCCTTACCTGCCAGAATAGAGCCGGTTTGACTCCACTGTGTGGCAAAAAGCTGGCAACAACCTGAAGGAAAATGAAAAGTATGTTAACCACTACAGTGTGGTGAATATGAGATTATATCAATTCATTTGAAATAACCATGAAATTGAAATACACCAGCTGCAATTGCTATGGGAGTTTGAGTGATTATTAACATTTTTGTACTAACAATTTAGAGTAAAAAGTGATACACCATGAAATAAAATGTAAAACACTTACCAAAGGGGCTGATATTGGTAAAAATGCTAAAAATAAATTAAATGAAAGATGCCGTTAAAAGATATGATTTTGTGGCCCTTATTTTCTGTCAAAAGCTAGTCTCTCTAGACCGGGGCTCTCCAACCCTGTTCCTGGAGAAGTACCATCCTCTAGGTTCACTCCAACACTAATCTAGCACACCTGATTCTAACAATTAGCTGGTTGATAAGATGAACCAGGTTAGTTCCAACTGGGGTTGGAGCAAAAACCTACAGGAAGTTAGTTCTCCAGGAACCGGGCTGGAGACCCTGCTCTAGACAGACGGGCTGCCTCCCACAATGTTACCCCATGTTTGTTGCCCTAAGTCTGGGATTTCTAAGACCGGCTTTTGACTAATGTAACAAAGCACAGAGAAAAGAACTAGGCTACGATCAGACATTTCACTTGATTAATGAGACAGTACCTTGAGGACGGAAAACAGCTGGAAGTATAGCACCAGTACCAGCATGAACAGAAGACTGCAGAAACAATCAGAGATATCAAAATAAATGCCATAATCAACCCATAATGTACACTACCGTTCAAAAGTTTGGGGTCACTTAGAAATGTCCTTGTTTGAAAGATAAGCACATTCTTTTGTCCATTAAAATAACATCAAATTGATCAGAAATACAGTGTAGACATTGTTAATGTTGTAAATGACTATTGTAGCTGGAAACGGCTGATTTTTAATGGAATATCTACATAGGCGTACAGAGGCCCATTATCAGCAACTGTCACTCCTGTGTTCCAATGTCATGTTGTGTTAACTAATCCAAGTTTATCATTTTAAAAGTGTAATTGATCATTAGAAAACCCTTTTGCAATTATGTTAGCACAGCTGAAAACTGTTGTTCTGATTAAAGAAGAAATAAAACTGGCCTTCTTTAGAATAGTTGATTATCTGGAGCATCAGCATTTGTAGGTTCGATTACAGGCTCAAAATGGCCAGAAACAGAGTTGCAAAGAAAAAGCATTATCTCAGACTGGCCAATGAAAATAAAAGATGGGCAAAAGAACACAGACACTGGACAGAGGAACTCTGCCTAGAAGGCCAGCATCCCGGAATCGGATCTTCACTGTGGACGTTGAGACTGGTGTTTTGCGGATACTATTTAATGAAGCTTCCAGTTGAGGACTTGTGAGGCGTCTGTTTGTCAAACTAGACACTAATGTACTTGTCCTCTTGCTCAGTTGTGCACCGGGGCCTCCCACTCTTTCTATTCTGTTTAAAGCCAGTTTGCTCCGTTCTTTGAAGGGAGTAGTACACAGCGTTGTACGATATATTCAGTTTCTTGGCGATTTCGCGCATGGAATAGCCTTCATTTCTCAGAACAAGAATAGATAGTTTCATAAGAAAATTATTTGTTTCTGGCCTTTTTGAGCCTGTAATCGAACCCAGAGATACTCAACCAGTCTAAAGAAGGCCAGTTTTATTGCTTCTTTAAATCAGAACAACAGTTTTCAGTTGTGCTAACATAATTGCAAAAGGGTTTTCTAATGATCAATTAGCCTTTTAAAATTATAAACTTGGATTAGCTAACACAACATGACATTGGAACACAGGAGTGATGGTTGCTGATAATGGGCCTCTGTACGCCTATGTAGATATTCCAATAAAAATCTCCCGTTTCCAGCTACAATAGTCATTTCCAACAATTTCTACACTGTATGTCTGATCAATTTGATGTTATTTTAATGGATGAAAAAAAAAATGCTTTTCTTTCAAAAACAAGGACATTTCTAAGTGACCCCAAACTTTTGAACAGTAGTGTATAATGTTATAATTTTTCAATTCACGCTGACTGGATATCAGACAGTTTGTTTCTGTACAAGCCAGATTTAGTACAGGTTGTAGACTTAGCTGGTTGTAGGATCTTACTTACAAGAGAAAGTATCCATGCTGCATCTCCAGCCTAGAGGAAACAGAACTTCATTTAAAATGTGTCAAATGAAAACATTTGCCATGATGACAGAAAAACCTTACCTTGTCAGCAATTTTAGCCTACCTTTTCATCATGCACCATTCTCTCCACACTTCCAATGAGTGAGTGGGCATTTTCTATTTCAGCCTGAGAAAAAGAAATAAACCTCATTTGAATATACATTTTTCACCTTTGTGAGCTACAATTCATGGTGCTTGAAATTCTCTGTGCAGCAAGAACACATAGCCAAAGAGATCTGTGACATAGCCCCAAATGTGACTCAAACAGTGGGGCCTCCTGTGTGAGTGAACTGTTTACTACAGTCTACTCTAGTGGTTTTCAACCTTTTTTTTTAACCGTGGCACAACTTGATGTGATAAAAACTTTTATGATCCATACATTTTCGGTGACAACCATTTTTCATAGATTAAATAGAGTTTATTTAAACTATTTTCATAGTTCCTTACTCATGATGGTTAATTTGTGTGTACCCCTTTAAACGGTGGTAAAATAGGTCTTACTTTTGAACGGAACGGTCTAGCGACGAGCGGTTTTCTGCATCGTAAAGGTGCAACCACAGACAAAGCCATGCATTGTTTGTTTGTAAGACACTGTGGTACTGCAACCTGGTCTCAAAGCATTTTGTATTATTCTGTAAGTAAATCTGAGACACTCCATTTATGTTACGTTCCGTGTGGTATGTATTCATTGTTACAAATGATAATTCATTTATATGTAATGAATTTGCAAAAAGTATGATATGTTACGAATGCTAGATAGTTTGCTAAAGTTAGCTAGGCTAGGGGTTAAGAGTTAGGGGTAAGTTTAAGAGTTAGGTTAGAGGGTTAAGATTAGGGGAACGGCTAGCTAAAAGGATTAAGGTTAAGGTTAGGGTTAGCTAAAATGGTTAAGGTTAGGGTTAGCTAACATGCTAAGTAGTTGAAAAGTTAGTAATTAGCTAAAATGATAAAGTTTTCTGTGATGAGATTCGAACTTGCAACCTTTGAGTTGCTAGACGTTCGCGTTATACCTGCCTTTCATTTTTGCCTTTAGTAACCATCCGTCTTATGTAACCTTACCAAATGTAACACACCATACTAATTAGAATGTCCCGGATTGATATACATAATAATACGAAATGTTCTAAGACCAGGTTCGTTACTGCTAAGCCGCAGACCTTCGCTAATGGTTCTCACAGGCAAAGTAAAATTAAACAAATAATTTTGCTTGTGATGTGCGCCCCTCAAATGATACAACTGTAACAACAGCTCCTGCACACTGGACTTGAAACAAAAATGCAGATGTAACCATGTGTGCCATTCAATGAATTATCTGAGCGGCACTGGTGCGCCCAAGTCAAAATCCGACATTCATACCACTGGTCACGTTTGTAAGTGAGTGTTCAAACAAATTATCAAGATTAGGAAAGGTTTCGCAGCACACCTGATAGATCCTCAAGGCACACCGCAGCACACCGGTTGAAAACTACTGGTCTACTCTACAGCCTTAAATACAATTTATGCTTGCTCTGGCAATGCAATCCGGAGGCTCCGTACGGAGGGTTTACACAATTGCGGAGCCTCCGGAGGCCAAATCAAACTCTGTACCGCATCGCTGTGTGCCTCCCAAATTTTGTAACAATGTGGAGGGCTCTGCATACCTCCGCATTGACATTATTGGTTGACGGTCAGTGGGGGTGGGAGGTCCTGTATAAACACAAACTCACTTCCTTTACAACAGCTCTGCTCCAGGAAGCGCAAGAAGCCGGAATGCTCTGACTTTTACGGAGGCCGCATAGCAGAAAATGCTGTACAGCAAGGATTGCGATGCGGCCACCGCAGAAGTCAGAGCATTCATACTTCTTGCGCTTCCTGGAGCAGAGCTGTTGCCAAGGAAGTGAGTTTGTGTTTATACAGGACCTCCCGCCCCCACCTACCATCAACCAGTCATGAAAAAGCGGAGCTATACGGAACCCTCTGCGTTGTTACAAAATTTGGGAGGTGTGTGGCTATGCAGTTCGGAGCTTGATTTGGCCTCCCAAAGCCTCCAGAGGCTACGCAATTGCATCTCACACCCTCCGTACGGAGCCACGGGATCACATGGCCAGAGCAAGGTTAAGTTGACTTTTTGCAAAGTGGACCTTTGCGGGACAGTTGATGTTTGAACGCCCGCAAGTTCAGCCAAATAATGCACTAAAGGAACCTAACATTACTCCTTATAGTCCAAGGACCTTACATGTTCTGTTTAAAACTTCTCAGGGATAGCCCCCTTTTTTTCAATTTTAGCCTAAAATGACACACAAATCTAACTGCCTGTAGCTCAGGCCCTGAAGGATATGCATATTCTTGGTACCATTTGAAAGGAAACACTTTGAAGTTTGTGGAAATGTGAATTGAATGTAGGAGAATATAACAATAGATCTGGTAGAAGAAAATACTAAGAAAAAAACCAACAGTTTTTTTTTTATTTTCTTTCTACCACCATCTTTGAAATGCAACAGAAAGGTTCCACATCTAGTCATCACTCTAGTTGTAAATCCAATGGTGTCCACAAGAGGGCAGCAGTGTATGTTTCAGACTGATAACTTGAAGTATGAGCAAGCTACATGACATTTAGTGTGAAGTCACCCAGGTACATTCGGGCAAATCGTGAGGACACATTTACATTACATTTTTCTGCAAGAATATCGTAAAATCTGTATACTTGGACTTTGATTTAGCTTTTCCCGTATTAGTAGCCATATTGTAAGTTCAACATTTGCAAAACACCCAGTTTTCATAACTCTCCATATTCTTGCAATTTTTGTCCAAAAGGAAAAGGCTTGCTGTCGCACAAGGTTAGCAGCCAAATTTTGTGACGATACGGGGTTTCCCAGCTCATTGGCTATCTAGCTAGCTTTGTTTGACCCCGATTGGTGCTTATTTGACAAAGTTACAGTCAATCAAGTGAAGATCGCCCGTGTCATCGGCGTGCCGTGAAGGCGTCGCTCTCTGACCAAATACGGTGTCCTATAGGATATACTACACCCCTAATGATATAGTGAAGTCTGGTTACGTTCTAGGATCTCTGAGGAATAAACACAAACTTGATTTGACTGGTTAAAACAACGTTTAGGGTTAGATTCACAGATTCCTTTCTTTGCAAATTGAACAAGTGGAAATACAAAATCGATCGTGCATGCTATATGGACCTTTTTAGGATATGAAAAAGGATTTTATCAAACAAAACGACACTTCATGTTATCTCTGGGACCCTTTGGATGATAAATCAGAGCAAGATTTCAGAATGTAAGTACACATTTCACCTTCAGAGGTGAACTTATCAAACCTATTGCGGTGAAAAGAAAGCGTTTTGTTAGGAGCTCTCCTCAGACAATAGCATGCCATTTTTTCGCAGTAATATCTACTGTAAATTGGACAGTGCAGTTATATTAACAAGAATTTAAGCTTTCAGCCGATATAAGACACATATGTACCGACATCTCTTGTTTCTCTAAAATCTGCAATCGTGACACATGGCGCTGCATTATTTACAACTGCCACGTTGATGGGACGCCTAGCCCTAATTAAAGGTGAATTGGCTCTGGAAGCCAAAACAGCCAAATACTCCATCTCAAATCAAATCTTATTGGTCACATACACATTTAGCAGATGTTATTGCAGGTGTAGCAAAATGCTTGTGTTTATAGCTCCAACAGTGCAGTAATATCTAACAAGTTATATCTAACAATTTCACAACAATACACACAAATCTAAAGTAAAGGAATATATAAATTCTTGGATGAGCAATGTCGGAGCGGCATAGACTAAAATACAGTTTATACACGAGATGAGTAATGCAAAATATGTAAACATTATTAAAGTGACTAGTGTTCCACTATTAAAGTGGCCAGTGATTTTAAGTCTCTGTATATATGGCAGCAGCCTCTAAGGTGCTAGTGATGGCTATTTAACAGTCTGATGGCCTTGAGAGAGATTGAAAAACAGCTTCTCGGTCCCAGCTTTGATGCACCTTTACTGACCTCACCTTCTGGATGATAGCGGGGTGAACAGGCAGTGGCTCGGTTGGTTGTTGCCCTTGATGATCTTTTTGGCCTTCCTGTGACATAGGGTGCTGTAGCTGTCCTGGAGAGCAGGTAGTTTGCCCCCAGTGATGCGTTGGGCAGACCGCACCACCCTCTGGAGAGCCTTGTGGTTGTGGGCGGTGCAGATGCCGTACCAGGCGGTGATACAGCCTGACAGGATGCTCTCAATTGTGCATCTGTAAAAGTTTGAGGGTTTTAGGTGCCAAGGAAAATTTCTTCAGCCTCCTGAGGTTGAAGAGGCGCTGCTGCGCCTTCTTCACCACACTGTCTGCGTGGGTGGATCATTTCAGTTTGTCAGTGATGTGTACGCCGAAGAACTTGAAGCTTCCCACCTTCTCCACTGCGGTCCCGTCGATATGGATAGGGGGGTGCTCCCTCTGCGGTTTCCTGAAGTCCACGATCAGCTCCTTTGTTTTGTTGACATTGAGTGAGAGGTTATATTCCTGGCACCACTCTCCCAGGACCCTCACCTCCTCCCTGTAGGCTCTCACATCATTGCTGGTAATCAGGCCTACTACTGTTGCGTCATCTGCAAACTTGATTTACTTGGAGGCGTGCGTGGCCACGCAGTCATGGGTGAAGAGGGAGTACAGGAGGGGGGTGAGCACGCACCCTTGTGGGGCCCCCGTGTTGAGGATCAGTGAAGTGGACGTGGCTAGGGATGCCATCTGGGCTGGCAGCCTTGCGAGGGTTAACACACTTAAATGTCTTATTCACGTTGGCCACGGAGGAGAGCCCACAGGCCTTGATAGCTGGCCGCGTCGGTGGCACTGTGATCCTCAAAGCTGGCGGAAAATGTGTTTAGCTTATCCGGAAGCAAGACATCGGAGTCCACGAAGTGGCTGGTTTTCCATTTGTAGTCTGTGATTGTCTGTAGACCCTGTCACATACATCTCGTGTCTGAGCCGTTGAATTGCGACTCCACTTTGTCTCTGTACTAACGTTTTGCAGGTTTGATTGCCTTACGGAGGGAATAACTACACTGTTTGTATTCGGCCATATTCCCAGTCACCTTGCCATGGTTAAAATACAGTGGTTCGTGCTTTCAGTTGTGTGTGAATGATTCCATCTTTCCATGGTTTCTGGTAGAGGTCGACCGATTATGATTTTTCAACAGCGATACCGATTATTGGAGGACCACAAAATGCTGATACCGATTATAATCGGACAATATACACTGCTCAAAAAAATAAAGGGAACACTTAAACAACACTTCCTAGATCTGAATGAAAGAAATAATCTTATTAAATACTTTTTTCTTTACATAGTTGAATGTGCTGACAACAAAATCACACAAAAATAATCAATGGAAATCCAATTTATCAACCCATGGAGGTCTGGATTTGGAGTCACACTCAAAATTAAAGTGGAAAACCACACTACAGGCTGATCCAACTTTGATGTAATGTCATTAAAACAAGTCAAAATGAGGCTCAGTAGTGTGTGTGGCCTCCACGTGCCTGTATGACCTCCCTACAACGCCTGGGCATGCTCCTGATGAGGTGGCGGATGGTCTCCTGAGGGATCTCCTCCCAGACCTGGACTAAAGCATCCGCCAACTCCTGGACAGTCTGTGGTGCAACGTGGCGTTGGTGGATGGAGCGAGACATGATGTCCCAGATGTGCTGAATTGGATTCAGGTCTGGGGAACGGGCGGGCCAGTCCATAGCATCAATGCCCTCCTCTTGCAGGAACTGCTGACACACTCCAGCCACATGAGGTCTAGCATTGTCTTGCATTAGGAGGAACCCAGGGCCAACCGCACCAGCATATGGTCTCACAAGGGGTCTGAGGATCTCATCTCGGTACCTAATGGCAGTCAGGCTACCTCTGGTGAGCACATGGAGGGCTGTGCTGCCCCCCAAAGAAATGCCACCCCACACCATAACTGACCCACCGCCAAACCAGTCATGCTGGAAGATGTTGCAGGCAGCAGAATGTTCTCCACGGCGTCTCCAGACTCTGTCACGTCTGTCACATGTGCTCCGTGTGAACCTGCTTTCATCTGTGAAGAGCACAGGGAGCCAGTGGCGAATTTGCCAATCTTGGTGTTCTCTGGCAAAAGCCAAACGTCCTGCACGGTGTTGGGCTGTAAGCACAACCCCCACCTGTGGACGTCGGGCCCTCATACCACCCTTATGGAGTCTGTTTCTGACCGTTTGAGCAGACACATGCACATTTGTGGCCTGCTGGAGGTCATTTTGCAGGGCTTTGGCAGTGCTCCTCCTTGCACAAAGGCGGAGGTAGCGGTCCTGCTGCTGGGTTGTTGCCCTCCTACGGCCTCCTCCACGTCTCCTGATGTACTGGCCTGTCTCCTGGTAGCGCCTCCATGCTCTGGACACTACGCTGACAGACACAGCAAACCTTGCCACAGCTCGCATTGATGTGCCATCCTGGATGAGCTGCACTACCTGAGCCACTTGTGTGGGTTGTAGACTCCGTCTCATGCTACCACTAGAGTGAAAGCACCGCCAGCATTCAAAAATGACCAAAACATCAGCCAGGAAGCATAGGAACTGAGAAGTGGTCTGTGGTCTCCACCTGCAGAACCACTCCTTTATTGGGGGTGTCTTGCTTATTGCCTATAATTTCCACCTGTTGTCTCTTCCATTTGCACAACAGCATGTGAAATTTATTGTCAATCAGTGTTGCTTCCTAAGTGGACAGTTTGATTTCACAGAGGTGTGATTGACTTGGAGTTACATTGTGTTGTTTAAGTGTTCCCTTTATTTTTTTTAGCAATATATATATATATATATAAATAAAAAACAACTACAACAATACTGAATTAACACTTATTTTAACTTAATAGAATACATCAATAAAATCTATTTAGTCTCAAATAAATAATGAAACATGTTCAATTTGGTTTAAATAATGCAAAAACAGTGTTGGAGAAGTAAAAGTGCAATATGTGCCATGTAAAAAAGCTAACGTTTAAGTTCCTTGCTCAGAACATAGGAAAGCTGGTGGTTCCTTTTAACATGAGTCTTCAATATTCCCAGTTAAGAAGTTTTAGGTTGTAGTTATTATAGGACTATTTCTCTCTATACCATTTGTATTTCGTATACCTTTGACTACTGGCTGTTCTTATAGGCACTCTTGTATTGCCAGCCTAGTCTCGGGAGTTGATAGGCTTGAAGTCATAAACAGCGCTGTGTTTCAAGCACTGCGAAGAGCTGCTGGCAAGGAGGAAAGTGCAGTTTGAATGAATGCTTACGAGCCTGCTGCTGCCTACCACCGCTCAATCACATATCAAATCATAGACTTAATTATAATATAATAAACACACAGAAATACGAGCCTTAGGTCATTAATATGGTCAAATCCGGAAACTATCATTTCGAAAACAAAACGTTTATTCTTTCAGTGAAATACGGAACCGTTCCAAATTTTATCGAACGGGTGGCATCCATAAGTCTAAATATTGCTGTTAAATTGCACAACCTTCAATGTTATGTCATAATTATGTAAAATTCTGGCAAATTAATTACGGTCTTTGTTAGGAAGAAATGGTCTTCACAGCCCAAACTGCTGCATATACCCTGTCTCTGCTTGCACATAACGCAAGAGAAGTGACACAATTTCCCTAGTTAATATGTTAGATGGTAGGGTATTTGTTTGTTTATTTTTTCAAGCAAAGTATAAGGGAGTTGTACTCCAGTCTAGTTGGTGGCGGTAATGCAACATATTGGATGCCAACCGCTGTTAAAACTCATCGAAGAAGAAAAAGACAGCTTGGCTGTCGAAACATTGGTTATAAAAATATTGCATCTGAGCTCTCCTTTTCTTTTTACGCCTGCTACTGAAGAGAGAAGAATGCCTGATCGTGAGGTGACATAGATAGCAGCTGTTGCTTGGCGAGGTATCTGAAAATACATGATCAAAGTGATTGATAGTTGGTATTCAGATGTCATAAAAGTATGCCTTTTTTTACTTTGAAGAATAAAACAAAATGTAAAATACACAACTGAAATATTGTATTAAAGTAATGTGAATAAATTATGGTTAAGTGATAAGCAGTAATGGACAGTCACTACCATCGTGGGTCTTTTATTGTTGTATTCTGTGTTGTTATAGCATTCAACCTACATAATGCACTTAATGTAAAAAAAACATATATTCTAAACCGAAAACCATTATTTTTTTTATAATCGAAACGACCTCAAAGCACTAATTGCTCAGCACTACAGATGGCTAATTAGCACAGGTCTTCCCTGTATTCTGTAAACAACCGCTCTAACATCGAAATATGGCCATGTGTGAACCCTAACCCTATAAAAAGTGTGTATCAATTTAACCTTTTGTTTTTGGAAAATTATTTATCGCTAATATGAAAGTTAAGGTCTTTATGCATCCAAATCTTTACAGCAAGAGAAGGTAGCTGTTAACGTTCAGACCGAGCGTCCAGGCTGTTAAAAATACTCCCCCTAACAGAAGACGCCTTCGTCCAATGACGCTCATGTGTAACGGAACTGAGAGTCATGATCGAAGGCTAGTTCACATCCAGCTAACGGTTCTCTCCACAATCGAGTCACATGTGGAGTTTACAAAAAAATGTAATCATTCATAAGTCACATTTCCTTGATACTCACATCAGAGCAGAGCAAGGAACTTGGGTCAAGAATATTAAACCAGAGGCGTAGTCGACTGAGGAATGTCTGAAAAAGAATTTCCATGCATTGAAACACTTCAGATCAATAATCATTCCAAATATGCATACTGTGGCTTACTACAGACATGATGTATGTTATTCATTGCTCATCTAACACGTTGATGGATGGGATATTTACCTTGCCCTCGTTTTTCCAATAAAGCAAGTTAATATCCATTTAAAAAAGCAACGACTACCCACAGTCACAGTGAATTATTGGTGTGTAGATTACATATTTTGTTGTATTATGTAAAGAAATATAGAAATAACTCCGTTTGAATTGTACGTGTCTAGGTCAAGTTCTATGTACAATTTACTTCCTGAGTTGATCACATGGCAGGGAGCGTTTGCCATGTTCACAAGAGTCACCCTGAGCTGAGCAGTGCGCAGATTGGCAAACACAATGACCAAAATTAAGAAATCTGCAGATAGCGAACCAGTTTATACTACGCCTGCTACGTTATGTTACTGGCGAACAAACTTTCTCTGCAAGATGTATTCCAAATATATATATATATATATTATATATATATATATATATATATATAATATATATATATATATATATATATATATATATATTATAAATATATATATATATATATATATATATATATATAATATATATATATATATATATAAATAAAACAATTACAACAATACTGAATGAACACTTATTTTAACTTAATAGAATACATAAATGAAATCTATTTAGTCTCAAATAAATAATGAAACATGTTCAATTTGGTTTAAATAATGCAAAAACAGTGTTGGAGAAGTAAAAGTGCAATATGTGTCATGAAAAAAAAACGTTTACGTTCCTTGCTCAGAACATATGAAAGCTGGTGGTTCCTTTTAACATGAGTCTTCAATATTATATTATATTATATTATATATATATATACATTTAAAAGTTTTCCAAGGTATTTTACCTAGCTAGGTAAGTTATTATTAGGCAGCCTACCTGCGCAAAACATTTATATGACGCCCTAAAACACTGCACTGCTGTACACACTTCTTCTTTTAATTGTGTTGGCAGATCGCATCCAACCAAGAGGTGCATACACTGCCACCTACTGTACAAGAGTGTCAGGCCGGTCACATCCTCCCGCGTTGCCATACCTCCTAAAGCACTTCGTTGTCATGCTTACCTTTGAGGTCTGGAGAATTTTGAGAAGCGGTAGCTGCGCCCCATTATATGGAGACCGGAGTATGGGCGTGTGCAAAGGACTTGGCGTTTCTAAAGCGAGCAGGTAATTGGTCGGATATTACTGCAATGCCTAACCCTCTGCAAGGTCAAACACTGTCCAAGATACAACAACTCGAGATGAAAGTATATTACATTCACATAACTATACCAAGATCAAATCTAATTTTATGTCACATGTGCCGAATACAACAGGTGTAGTAGACCTTACTGTGAAATGCTGACTTATGAGCCCTTAACCAACAATGCAGTTCAAGAAATAGAGTTAGAAAATATTTACTAAATATACTAAAGTAAAAAATCTATTAAAAAGTAACAGCCCTCCTTTCCCTGTAGTTCACGATCAGCTCCTTTGTCTTGGTCACGTTGAGGGAGAGGTTGTCCTGGCGTCCATATAGGCTGTCTCACGTTGTCAGTGATCAGGCCTACCACTGTTGTGTCATCAGCAAACTTAATGATGGTGTTGGAGTCGTGCTTGGCCACGCAGTCGTGGGTGAACAGGGAGTACAGGAGGGGACTGAGCACGCACCCCTGAGGGGCCCCATATTGAGGATCAGCGTGGCAGATGTGTTGTTGCCTGCCCTCACCACCTGGGGGTGGCCCGTCAGGAAGTCCAGGATCCAGTTGCAGAGGAAGGTATTTAGTTCTAGGGTCCTTAGCTTAGTGATGAGCTTTGTGGGCACTATGGTGTTGAACGCTGAGCTGTAGTCAATGAACAGCATTCTCACATAGGTGTTCCTTTTGTCCAAGTGGGAAAGGGCAGTGTGCAGTGCGATTGAGATTGTGTCGTCTGTGGATCTGTTAGGGCGGTATGTGAATTGGAGTGGGTCTAGGCTTTCCGGGATGATGGTGTTGATGTGAGCCATGACCAGCCTTTCAAAGCACTTCATGGCTACCGATGTGAGTGCTACAGGGCGGTAGTCATTTAGGCAGGTTACTTTCACACAAAGTCGACAAAACTTAGTCCCCTCTGTTCAGAACAGATGTCTGTGAACAAAAAACTTTATTGAGATCAAATGTTTCATCGATAAGAAAATGTGCAGAATGTCCATCTTGTTCCATCTTCTCCTACTTCCCGCCAGTGGGCTTACTCTCACTATGTGTTTTTTTTTTATTGTTTTATTTTGGGTGGATTAAGTTAGTTTTTCCTGTCGCGTATTTTTACCTTGTTTTCTTCAACCCGTCCAGTTGGTGGCGGTAATATACCTTTTTGGGTTGTAGTGTGCCATAAAACCCACAGAAGAAGAAGTCGTGCATTTTATCCTTTTTCATCTGTTGTCATTCCCAAATCTCGTTGCTGTACCTTAGATAGGCTATTTATTGTACATATACCCAGAGACGCAACATCGCGAGACTTCCAGGAACGCTTGCGAAAAAAAACAGGCCGGGTTTTGAGAAGTCAATGAGAGAAGTGAAAAGAAATCTTACTTATTTGGTCAATCTAAAGGCACAACCTAGATCCAAGCCAATGTCTTAAGTAATTAAGCATGTTGTTTTCATTCAAAACAACTTTATATCGAAGGAGTGCCTTTAAATTGACGACATGTACATGCGCAGTTCGCTTGAGACGACCGTTAGACCCGACGGTGTTTCTACGCATGAGCTTTGCTAGCCAACAAGTGTGGTCGGGGATTTCTACTGGAGAAGCAGTTTTAGCCTATCTTTATACTGTATTCTCTTTGTCAGGGCCATGTGATTTTCTGCAGTGAGTGTCCTCTCCTCATTCTCAAAACACATTGGAGGAGGTCAGAGGGGAGGGACCTCTGGCTTTCTCATCCAATGGGTTTTGAGAAGGAGAGGCGCGCACGGACGCTAGAAGTATGTAAATTGAGGCCTTCGTATCCAGTAATGCGATTTAGCCTCTGCTCTTGTCAATATACAAAATGGCAGCCACCATTGGGAGACTATTAAAGACCTCTGTAAGTTTATTCTGAAATAGTTTTATGTTACAAAGTTACCAGTATTAGTGGGCTGCATTGAAATACAAACGGTATAATAGCAATTTATAATTTCGTTGTAGCTATATAAATTGGCAATGCGAATTGGACGAAGATTTGCAAAAAGTCTCAACTGGGCTTGACGGGAACGTCACTGATTTTATTAAGGACAAATCCCTCTGACCAAATAAAGATTTACCGCTAATGCCAAACTTTAAGTAAAAACTCTAAATATACAATCACTGATTATACTAAGCGCCAATAATAACGGTTGTTGTCACGAAGTGCAATTTCTCTATCTCCCTCTCTAACGTTACCCCCTCCCCATTAAGGCAAAGGTTGCATCTGGAGGACTGAAAGTATCAGCCTCGCCACGTGGAAATTCAGTGAGCAAGGCCTCAAGAATTTTGATCTGTCCTGTGCTGCAGAAAACCTGTTTCTCCACCAGTATGTATAGACCATGGACGGGGAATGTGATATGAAGTTGATCAAAGTGAGGGGGATGCAACAATTATGCATATTAAATTGCATTCCCAAAACACATTCAGTAACTGCTGAACAATTTTATACAATTATATTAAAGTCATGCAATAAAGTAAATGTTATAAAAAAATTGTAATTCACCTAAATATAGAATCCACTTTATTCATTTAATATCTTTCTCCCAATAGGTACAGCTGGATGGGCTCCTGCTGTCACTCAGCACGCACCACATTTTAAAGCTACAGCTGTCCACAATGGCGAGTTCAAGGAGATGAGCCTAGATGACTTTAAGGGCAAATACCTGGTCCTTTTCTTCTACCCTCTCGATTTGTGAGTAGCACTATTCCCTTGGAAAGACGAGAATGGATTGCTGTGTTTAGCTGCATGTCGTGTACGGTCCACCATCCTTGACTTTATTAATCTTTAGAATTATTTAATGGGCTATGCTCTTTGCACTACAGATACCTAAGCAGGAGATTGTGGATGTGACATTTTATTCAGAAACTTTTTTTCTTTCTCATTACAGCACGTTTGTTTGTCCGACAGAGATCATCTCATTCAGTGACAAGGCCAGCGAGTTCCATGACATCAACTGTGAAGTGGTGGGCGTGTCGGTGGATTCGCACTTCACCCACCTGGCATGGATAAAAACCCCTCGCAAGGTACAGTGGGTGTACCTAGGGTAGTATTCCATAGACATACAGAAATCATTCCATATACATTACCAGTCTAAAGTTTGGACACACCTACTCATTCCAGGATTTTTCTTTATTTTTACTATTTACTACATTGTGGAATAATAGTGAAGACATCAAAACTATGAAATAACACATGGAATCATGTAGTAACCAAAAAAGTGTTAGATTTTAGATTCTTAAAAGTAGCCACCCTTTGCCTTGATGACAGCTTTGCACAGTCTTGGCATTCTCTCAACCACCTTCATGAGGTAGTTACCTGGAATGCTTTTTCAACCGTCTTGAAGGAGTTCCCACATATGCTGAGCACTTGTTGGCTGCTTTTCCTTCACTCTGCAGTCCAAACCATCACAATTGGTTTGAGGTCGGGTGATTGTAGAGGCCAGGTCATCTGATGCAGCACTCCATCACATTCCATCTTGGTCAAATAGCCCTTACAAAGCCTGGAGGTGTGTTGAGTTATTGTACTGTTGAGAAATAAATGATAGTCCCACTAAGTGTATAACAGATGGGATGGCGTATCGTTGTGGTAGCCATGCTGGTTAAGTGTGCCTTGAATTCGAAATAAGTCAGTGTCACCAGCAAAGCACTCCCACATCATCACACTTCCTCCTCCATGCTTCACGGTGGAAACCACACATGCAGTTGGAACCAAAAATCGTAAATTTAGACTCATCAGACCAAAGGATAGATTTCCACCAGTCTAATGTCCATTGCTCGTGTTTCTTGGCCCAAGCAAATCTCTTATTATTATTATTATTATTATTGGTGTCCTTTCATAGTGGTTTCTTTGCTGCAATTCAAAAAAATTTTTAAACCTTTTATTTAACTAGGCAAGTCAGTTAAGAACAAATTATTTAAAAATGACAGCCTACCCTGGCCAAACCCTCCCCTAACCCGTACGACGCTGGACCAATTGTGCACCACCCAATGGGACTCCTGATACAGCCCGGGATCGAACCAGGGTATGGTCTGTGATGCCTCTAGCAATGAGATGCAGTGCCTTAGACTGCTCTGAGAAGCATTTATTTGGGCTGTAATTTCTGAGGCTGGTAATGAACTTATCCTCTGCAGCAGAGGTAACTCTGGGTTTTCCATGAGAGCTAGTTTAATCATAGCGCTTCATGGTTTTTGCGACTGCACTTGAAAACTTTCGAGAAATGTTCCGTATTGACTGACCTTCATGTCTTAAAATAATGATGGACTGTCGTTTCTCTTTGCTTATTTGAGCTGTTCTTGCCATAATATGGACTTGGTCTTTTACCAAATAGGGCTATCTTCTCTATACCACCCCTACCTTGTCACAACACAACTGATTGGCTCAAACACATTAAGGAAAGAAATTCCACAAATTAACTTTTAACAAGGCACACCTGTTAATTGAAATGCATTCCAGGTGACTACCTCATGAAGCTGGTTGAGAGAATGCCTAGACTGTTTAAAGCTGTCATCAAGGCAAAGGGTGGCTACTTTGAAGAATTTGTTTAACACTTTGTTGGTTACTACATGATTCCATACGTGTTATTTAATAGTTTGTCTTCACTATTATTCTACAATGTAGAAAAAAACAACCTTGGAATGAGATGTCTAAACTTTTGACTGGTACTGTACATAGACATTTTCACATAGACATTAAGCCTGGCAGGTTGGAGCGTTGGGCCAGTAACCGAAAGGTTGCGGGATCAAATCCCCGATCTTACAAGGGAAAAAATGTGTCATTCTGACCTTGAGCAAGGCAGTTAACCGACTGTTCCCCGGGCGCCGACGACGTCGATTTAAGACAGCCCTCCGTTCATCCGATTCGGAGGGGTTGGGTTAAATGCGTAAGGCACATTTCAGTTGTACAACTGACTAGGTATCCCCTTTCCCTTTATTACATACACACAGTGCTAATAAATTGTCTTGTTTTCAGGCTGGAGGTTTGGGTGACATCCACATCCCCCTGCTGGCAGACCTCAACAAACAGGTGTCCAGAGACTATGGCATACTTCTGGAGGGTCCTGGCATTGCACTGAGGTAGTGTGCATTCCAAATGGCAACCTATTCCCAATAGTGTATTTAACATGGAATTGTATGTATTTCTACTATGATATTGAGTAGTTATACATTGTCTGTTTGTCCATTAGGGGACTGTTTATCATTGATCCAAATGGTGTGGTGAAGCACATGAGCGTCAACGACCTGCCAGTGGGCCGCTGTGTGGACGAGACCCTGCGTCTGGTGAGGGCCTTCCAGTTTGTGGAGACTCACGGTGAAGTGTGCCCTGCTAGCTGGACCCCTGACTCTCCTACGGTGAGGCTACTCTCCTTCACTACCCTGACAGGGCCTCAGGCAACTAAAATTAATACAAGCACCAAAATATGAGTAGCAAGGACTTTGTCTTGGTCTCCCATCAGTACATTGTTTTTGGATGATCAGTTTGCTTACTATGCAAGTTTTTGTTTTTCAGATCAAGCCAACTCCAGAAGGTTCAAAGGAGTACTTTGAGAAAGTCAATGACTAGATGACACACTTCACAGCTTTAATAAATCAAATTAATTATCCAGAATTGAGAAAAAAAAACGATATACCAAATACTTTTCATTACAGATTAGTTTTAAAGTAGATGGAAATAAAGATTTGAAGTGGTCGGTTATCTGAGTTGAAACATTTCATCCTGTTCACTAGCTTCTATTTCTTACAAGCAATTCACTGTGATCACATTGCAAGTATTGAGAGCCTACACGTTTGTTTTTAAAATAATGAATGGTCCTAACATTGCAAAGAGCATGTAAATATTATCAAGAGTTTCAGGGGTCTGATTGACAGTATCAAAAATAAGCAAGGGGGGGGGGCGAAACGCCCATCACACACTTTTCAATCAATAAAATTAAACTGATCATACATAAAGATTGTATTTTCCCCAAACAGTGTTAAGAGACTGTTGCTACCGTGTCTTGATAGTTGAAAAAAAAAAAAAGCAGTTACGAGATTTAAAAGCCAGACAACTTAACCTTCATTTACAAACCATTCCTATATAAGCTCTGTACATTTTTTTTTTTTTTTTTTTACAGCAAATTAATATGCAGGTTTAAAATGTCTTGACATATGGTACACATCAGGTGCCAGAAATCAACTTCAGTGGATGTAAAATTTGAAAAAGGCATTGCAACTTCTCATACATTTAAGGTACGTACTGTATTTACACATAGGGGGAGCATTAAATACTCCGCAGCACTGTATTTCACTTTGTACAGTACGTTTGCGGCAACTTGGCACAATCGCCTCATTTCATCTGACATTCAATGTTTCAGGTTGTGAGGGACATGTCTGACCAAAGAACAGAGCCCTTTAAAGCTTTAAATAATCCATAAAACCAAATAGTGTCAGTTTGTCAATGTCACCCCTTTCTGCAAGCAGCCAGCACAAAGTCAGCGACCAACTTTTTTTATTTTTTATTATTGCTACAACCAGGGAAAGTGAGAAACTGCCAAAAAAAGCTGAATTTGATGAGCATATGGTTTGATGGAAACGTCATGCAATTTCAGGCAAGATGTAACAGCGCCACCCCAAGCACCAAACCCAAGAGACAAAACAAAATATATTTTTGCTTATAACTGAATCATTTGTAAAAAAAAAAAAAAAAAAAACTGTAGTAAATCTGTACAACCAAAATACATTTGGGATCTACATCTAAAGTTACATTAAGGTTATATACACTTTTCCCCCATCCATATTATCTTTCACAAGTTGTCTTCATTCAAACCCTACCATTATGAAAACAGCCTAAACAGGAAATTGGATCACATCAAACATCCATTTAAAACGTAACTCAAAACCAACTGTTGATCACACCTTCCTTTCCTGAAAGTTTTTTTCCTCCATATGTACAGCAAACTAATTTCTTGGGTGGCTGGTTGTAAAACTACTGCATTTGGAAATTAGAGAATTGTCCAAATATGGGAATGGCTCCAACTCAGATAAGTTAGTATAACATCCAGTTATTGAATGTGAAAATTGTCTAGTGTAGCTGGTAAAAATTGAATGTAGAAGCCAGAATAAAATAATATTTCATCCAGAGTGACTCAGGAATACAAAATAGAATCAGGTCAGAGCATGAACAAACCCAACTCTTCAATATTCTAATACAATAGAACAAAGGCTTTCAATATGGCCTCTTCACTGAAGAGAGCTAGACTATTCCATCAATAAAGATCTTTATGTTCTCTGGTGGCGGGTGGGACTGGATTGGAAAGGGGAAGCCATGTTACGTTTTGAAGAACATCTGCTTCAGAACATTGATTGAAAGCAATTGATAAAAACAGAACCGATGTTAATGTTTTCTTTTTCCTGCAGTTTTTTTGCTCTAGTACACTCTTTTGCAACATTGAAATTAATTCAGAAATGGGAAAAACTACATTTGTACAAATTGAGATACCACAATCTCTTTTTGCAAATGAAACGACTTGTGCCCGCTTCTGTTGGGGAGAGCTTCAGCTGATCCTTGGATCCCTTGTTGCTGCTTGCGACTGTCCTAGTCAATTTTCACATTTGTGTAGATCTTCCTCACGAAGGCACTTGTTCCCACATACCCAACGGCTCCTACAAAAGAAAGATATTACAAGAGTGTCATTGCATCAATAACCACACAAGCTTTGCACTCGTTGAGAATTTAAAAAAAGATGTGTTTACGAAGTAACAGTCACAATACTTTGATCAAAAACAGATGCTGTGAACAGAGAAGTTGAACCTACCACACATGATTCCGAGAGACGTACTGAATACTGCCATGTAGCCAAAGTAAAAGGACGTCTGGAACAGACCATACATCCTGAAACGGAGTGGGACAAAACAACTGTCAGCAGGCAGTGGTAGCAGCAGGCAGTGGTAGCAGCAGGCAGTACTCAATTGTCATACTTGAGTAAAAGTAAAGATACCTTAATAGAAAATCACTCAAGTAAAAGTCACCGAGTATTATACTACTCAAGTCTAAAAGCATTTGGTTTTAAATATACATAAGTATCAAAAGTAAAAGTTCAAACAGCATTTTTTTAAATTGACGGATAACCAGGGGCACACTCCAACACTCAGACAATTTACAAACGAAGCATGTGTGTTTAGTGAGTCTGCCAGATCAGAGGCAGTAGGGATGACCAGGGATGTTCTCTTGATAAGTATGTGAATTAGACAATTTTCCTGTCAAAATGTAACAGGTATCAGGAACAATGCAGTAAAAAGTATTATTTTCTTTAAGAATGTAGTGAAGTATAAAAATACAAAAATAGTACAGATACCCCAAAAAACAACTTTAGTACTTTACACCACTGGTCAGCAGAAGTAATACACAGGAAGACACTAGTGTCACGATACCAGAATTTTAACTTCGATACCAGGTTTAGTATCACAATACTCAATACCACAAAAAAACATGTATTAGTCAAAGTCACAGAATGGCACATGTTCTAGACAAACTAAGCTACTGCGCTGTTCAATCGTTGGGCATCTGAGAAAAATATAATTACATCTGAAAAATGTTGTCCATTAATGACAGCCACATATTCACCAATTATACAATACATTTTACTTTAGTAAATACAATCTAACTACAAAGCAGTAATCATTTGAATGGGAAATCTCTTGATAAACTGGATAAACCAAGATTTAGCCTTGGTCTATTCACAATATAGGCGAATGCATATTATTCAATAGCAGTATATGCATGCATTGAATTTTTCAGCTTGTTTTAGCTGATTTTATGGGGCTATAGATGAGAACCTTCCATTTAGGACACATTTTTATTGGCAACTGCTAGAATATATCATTTTATTGTAATGATCAACAACATTTGCATAGAACAAGCAATCTCTTTTCAAAATGTGTGTGCCGTCTAAGAAATTAATGATATTATTCGTGAGGCAGAATGTGGCTGTAGAAACTGACTTTGTGGTTATGGAATCTAGACAGGAAGCAAAGGAAGACGAACAAGTTAATTTGTTTTTGGTGGCGAGGGAGATGAAGTGAATTAATAGTATGATTAGTCAGCTTTGAAATCAGCATTTTTGCGTTATGGTTTGCATATCACAAACAAAGTACTAGGGTAGTGAATTCAGTTGAAAGTTAGCCTACAATTGAAAGCTGGACGCCATCGGTTTTCTCTTGCATTGTAAAATTGTTCTAGCGTGTATAGACAATGTTGTGCTAACAGTTTCAACATTTCTACATGCCGTGTTGCATTATTCAATTGTGTAAACTTCTGTGCAGCATGAGTGAGGACTGGGGAGCTAATTAAGCCCAGACAGCTCTAACAATGAGTGAGTAGGTGGAGCAAGCACTATGCTCTTCACGCTATAAAGGGGCTGCGGTGATAGATTTGATCCTGTCAATCACGTGTGGCACATTTGAAAGAAGTACTGAACCGTTTTTTTTGTATCGGAAAAGTACCGAAGTTTCAGTACACCGTGGAGAGAAATGTTTGCAAATTTTAATGATACGAGTGAAAGTGACTAACAAAATCAATGGGGGTCCCCCCTATTCGATGCAAACTGGTGAGGGCCCCAAAAGGTAAAACAATTAAATTGCATTTGTACATTTTTTAATACTTGTATTCATTTTTAGTAAACGAATAACAACCTTCCCTTATCTATGACAGAATGCACTGGGGCTAGTCTTTACGGTCAACAGATTATTTACTTCAGTTGTGTACAAATGTGTTTTAAATAAGAAAATGGATTTTGGAACTCACTTTGTTTTGAAGAAATAGTAGTAAAAGGAGTACATGTAAACATAAACTGCAGTGGATGCAGCAGAGAGAAAGCTTGTCCATTGCCTGAGTGGAGAAAAAAGAAAGAATTTAATTGAAAAGCACAGATGCAACATCCTCAGGCTGACTATTACTGTGTTACAGTAACTCTGGTGTTAAGGTTTCTTCCTGAATTTAGCTGTGTTATAGTCCTAAAGCTAGCCATGTTTAATATCCATTAAATTGTTGGGCATCTAGGAAGTCAATTTAGTATGCGACTTTCTTTTTACAAAGTTAACCATCCCGTTAGTCAGCACCTAACATTTTGGGGTGTGCATCAGCTCATGCTTTTTAATAGTTTTAAAGCTAGCCATGTAATTATATACTTACTTAGGCCTAATCACACAGTGGTGTACAAGGTCCCTCATTTAATTAATGTAATGAATTAATTTAATGTCTCTACGATTACATGATTCAAGTAAATACATTGCTGGTTATCTTTCACTCACCATCTGTAGTCCTCAGCATTGAGGAGGAAGTAAGTACAGACAATGGTGACACACACAGTGACAATGCAGAGGATAACCAGGACCAGCATCATGAACCCGTACACGTAGTAGATCTTGTAGGCCCAAAATGATGTGAAAATGAAGTACCTGGAAAATAAGCAAACAATGGTCTTACGCACAGGTCTTATTTGGTGAATTATCGACCTGCTAAATGCTGATATCCAGTGCAGTCGGAAAGTATTCAGACCCCTAGACTTTCCACTTTGTTACGTTAGCCTTATTTTAAAATGTAATTGTCCCCCCCCCCCGTCATCAAATCAACAATACCCCATAATGACAAAGCAAAAACACGTTTAGAAATGTATACAAAATAAACAAATCTTTCATTTACATAAGTATTCAGACCCTTTACTCGGCACTTTGAAGCACCATTGGCAGCGATTACAGCCTCAAGTCGTCTTAGGTACGACACGACAAGCTCGGCACACCTGTATTTGGGGACTTTATCCCATTCTTCTCAGCAGAACCTCTCAAGCTCAGTCAGGTTGGCTGCACAGCTATTTTCAGTTCTCTTCAGAGATGTTTGATTGGGTTCAAGTCCAGGCTCTGGCTGGGCCACTCGAGGACATTCAGAGACTTGTCCCGAAGCCACTCCTGTGTTGTGTTGTTGGAAGGTAAACCTTCAACCCAGTCTAAGATCCTGAGCGCTCTGGAGTTTTTCATCAAGGATCTCTACTTTCCCTTGATCTTGACTAATTGTGCCAGGTTCCTCCAAACCTGACGTTTGGCATTCAGACCCAAGTTCAATCTTGGTTTCATCAGACCAGAGAATCTTGTTTCTTATGGTCAGAGTCTTTTAGGTGCCTTTTGGCAACCTCCAAGCAGGCTGTCACGTACCTTTTACTGAGGAGTGGCTTCCGTCTGGCCATTACCATAAAGGCCTGATTGGTGGAGTGCTGCAGAGATGGGAAAACATTCCAGAAGGACAACGAGCGCTGTCAGAGTGACCATTGGGTTCTTGGTCACCTCCCTGACCAAGGCCCTTCTCCCCGATTGTTCAGTTTGGCCAGGCAGCCAGCTCTAGGAAGAGTCTTGGTGAGTCCAAAATTCTTCCATTTAAGAATGGAGGTCACTGTGTTCTTGGGGATCTTCAATGCCGCAGAAATGTTTTGGTACACTTCCCTAGATTTGTGCCTTGGCGCAATCCTGTCTCGGAGCTCTACGGACAATTCCTTCAACATCATGGCTTGGTTTTTGCTCTGACATGCACTGTCAACTGTGGGACCTTACATAGACAGGTGTGTGTGCGCCTTTCCAAATCATGTCCAATCAATAGGAATTTACCACAGGTGGACTCCAATCAAGTTGTAGAAAAATATCAAGGATGATCAACAGAAACCGGATGCACCGGAGCTACATTTCAAAGTCTCTTAGCAAAGTGTCTGAATACTTTTTTGGTTGCAAAAATGTCTAAACCTGTTCTCGCTTTGTCATTACGGGGTAGTGTGTGTAGATTGATTAAAATAATAAAAAATCCTCAATTTTAGAATAAGGCTGTAACATAACAATGTGGATAAAGTTAAGTGGTTCAAATGCACTCAGTGGTCACCAACCTTTTGACTCAAGTAATCTTGACTCAGAAAATGCAAGCAGAGATCTACCCCTCCGATTTAAAAACAATTCAAACATGACTTAAAACGTAAACCTATGCAACATTAACCAATTAAAAACAGTTCTGTAGCAATGAGGTTTGTGCAAGTCCATAAGCCCAATACATTATCACCGCATATTGGCTATGCTTGAATTGCCCTGCCAATGTTGTTCTTCACAGACCATTTTGAAATTACATTTCAAAATTGTAGGTATATGATCACACTGGTTGTATTGCTTGTGAGGCACAGGTGAGTGAGTGCTTTGTTTTACTGGACTGATGGCCTGCATCTGATGATCAGTCTGAGGGGAGGGAGCAGCAGTTAGTGAGCAGTGAGGCTGCCTCTCACCCAACTCACCGTCCCTCAAGGGTGAAATTGCGGCCAGCAATTCAGGGCATTCCTGCATTTGCAGGAATCCCTCTTTATACTTCTATTGGTCCATTTTTAAGTTGGGACTGGTGGGAGCTCTCCAGTAAAGCAGGTGACGTTAATGCACAATAACGTTGAAGCCGCCGATAAACCCGACAGAAGGGGCGACACAACGGTAGCTAGCTAGCCATACAACGGTAAAGTGTCCTTCACCCCCGCCTGTCAGGCAGTGTTCCCGCAGTTCTGTTAACGGTGAGGGCAGGTGTTCAACAGGTGGGAGCAAAATACACTATGTGCTAGCTTAGACAGCTAGAACTTAAGAGGACTCTGGATCACAGCAGGCGGGAGTGACAATGTGTGATCGCTAACTAGCAAGCTAGCTAGCACACGGTGCCGCCCTAGCCTTCTCTCTGCTGTGCTATCGGGCCAACCGGCAGCCAGTGTTCCGCCTGTTGGGCACGGTTTTATCCGGTACACAGCAGGCAGGACCGACACCGTGTGCTAGCTAATTAGCAAGCTTGCACACCGTGTCGTTAGCTAGCACAGGGTGTCGTCGTCCTAGCCTCTCGCCTGCTGTGCTATCGGGGCAACCGGCAGCCAGCGTCCCCCACCTGTCCAGCACGGTTTTCCCACAGTTCTGTTACTCTCGCCTGCCTTCATCGTTGGTGAAGGACACCATCTACCGGTGTTACAAAAATATCATCATAGAAGCATAAAATAAAAAAGGGCAAATCCTCTAAAGCCCAAAAAGTAGGCTACCATTATGTCACATCGTGAAATGTGCATTCAAATACATTTTTACCTGGCCAAATTATATTTTTTGTTGTTGCCAGATTTAAAAAACACTCTCTCCACTGTTTATGCGCAGTGAGGATTCACTCTCTAGAGAATTATTTTGTAAATCATCTGCAAAAAAAAACTTGTTTTGACCTCAACGCAGTAGTAGCTGTATGCAAATCAGGGAGCCAAATGAACGTCTTTCAACAATGCGATTCGGTTCCGACTTTTTGGGACTTTCACCAAAAAGATCAGTTCAAAAAGAGCCGTTCATTCGTAAACTAACCATCACTAGTGAGTGGAAGTAGGAAGAACGTGCATTTTATGGCTTCTAAAAAAAATAAATGTTGAAGAGGTGTTGACAGTGACGAACAACAACTTAAACATGAACTTACTCCAAAGTATGTATTTGTTCAATCTCTCTCTCTAGTCATGGTTTCAAAGTCTTGAAATTTTACATAAACTTTGCTGTGAGTGCAGTCTATGGTGCAAGGAAACGAAGGTTACGTATGTAACCACGGTTATGTGAGCTATTTGGATCACTTTGTGGCGGAGGGATACATCCGAGGTGAGGACTTACAGATTTACTCCCTTGTACACCTGTGTCACGGCTATAAAGACCCCATGGCCGCGACACACGTTCTCTACATCATTTTTGAGGCGCCTCTAGCGCCGTAGAGGATTGGAGTGATCCAAATAGCTCACATAACCTTCGTTATGTTTCACTATATTGGATCACTCCAATATATTGGTATACCCGTACCAGATTAGTCAGTGCTAGAGGGACCTGGGCAGCCAGCGGCGAAGTCCCAGCGCGAGACCGCGACGCAGGGGCCATCAATGTAGAAGGATGGTCCCGGCCCAGTCCCCGGAAGGTGCCACATTCACCCGATAGTACCTAGCAAAGGTGCAAGAGGAAGCCCAGCTGGCCGCAGCATAGATATCAGCGAGGGGCACTTCTCCCTCTCAGTAGAGCCCAGGATGCAGCCACACCTCGTGTTGAATGTGCCACCACAGATCCCAGCCAGGCGGTATGCTGTCGTAATCGTTTCCACGATCCAGTGAGAGAGCCTCTGCTTTGATAGTCCTGGGGGCTGGGCTCTCACCATAGCAGACAAAGAGCTGGTCTGTTGTTCTCACTGACCGTGTCCACTCCACATAGGCAGCCAGTGCCCTCACAGGGCACAGTATGCCACAGGGTGGTAAGCAGACAGGATAAAAGGGATGTTTACATGCCTGTCTGACAGAACCTTCGGGAGGAATGAAGGGTTGGGGCGGAGAGATATGGACCCCGGGGGAGGACTATCCGGTAGCACTCAGAACTTACCAAAAGAGCATGGAGCTCACCTACCCTCTTCATGGAAGTAATCGCTACCAAGAAAGCAACCTTCATAGAGAGGTGTTTCAGAGAGGCAGACTCCAACAGTTCGAAAGGCTGCTTTGCCAAAGCTGCCAAGACCACATCCAGATCCCAGCTTGCCATTGAGCAGGTCCTAGCTGGACGTAGGCAACGAACCCCCTTCATAAACCTGGAGACCAAGAGATGGCACCCCACTGGCCTGTCCATCCACCCCACATGACAGGCAGATATAGCAGCCAAATACCCTCTCGATGTGGAGGCTGTCAAGCCCTCATCCAAGCGAGACTGCAGGTATTGGAGGACATACTGCATCCCGCATGACTCGGGCACAACCTCAATACCAGTACACCTCTCTATGAAGGTTGCTTTCTTGGTAGCGATTACTTCCATGAAGAGGGTAGGTGAGCTCCATGCTCTTTTGGTAAGTTCTGAGTGCTACCGGATAGTCCTCCCCCGGGGTCCATATCTCTCCGCCCCAACCCTTCATTCCTCCCGAAGGTTCTGTCAGACAGGCATGTAAACATCCCTTTTATCCTGTCTGCTTACCACCCTGTGGCATACTGTGCCCTGTGAGGGCACTGGCTGCCTATGTGGAGTGGACACGGTCAGTGTTCATTACACTCTCCTGTGGTCCTAACATGGACCATTGGTGCCGTTCAATAGCCAAGCCCACAGACTGAGGCGGTGCTGCCTCGGATGCCATAGTTCCCCCGGCCTGAGACAGCAGGTCCAGTCTCAGGGGAAGTTGCCAAGGTGTCCCAGACAACAGCAATAGGAGAAGGCTGAACCAGGGTCGTCTGGGCCAGTATGGGGTTACCAGAAGCAGACAACACTCTGCCAACCTGGTCCTGTCCAGCACAGCCTGGATCAGGGGGAATGCGTAAAGCTCTAGCCCTGGCCAATTGTGAGCCAGAGCATCCAAGCCCAGAGGCCCTGGTGTCGCTAACATGGAGCACCACAGGGGGCAGTGCGCATTGTCTATGGAGGCAAAACAGGTCCATCTGCACCCTCCCGAACTTGTCCTACAGGTGCTGCACCACCTGGGGATGTAGGCTCCAGTCCCAAGGTGGCGGGCCCTCCCTTGAGAGCATATCTACTGCCACATTCAGGATGTCAGATAAGTGTGCTGCGCGTAGAGACGCTAGACATCCCTGAGCCCAGAGAAGGAGCTCCCGTGCCATAAGATGGAGGCGGTGCGACCGCAGTCCACCCTGATGGTTGATGTAAGCCACCACTGTGGTGTATTCCGTTCTCACCAGGACATATCTTCCCTTCAGATGTGGAAGGAAATACTTTTGGGCCAGCAGTACAGCTCGGGGCTCTAGTGTATTGATGTGCCTGCCGCTCCAAAGGGGGTAGCCAACAGCTGCTGGCCGACCTGCCCTTGGTCACACCGAACTGGGAGGCATCTGTGCCGACTAGCTCCCGGCAGCACATCCTCAGCATCTCCACCCCGCTTGAGAGAAAGGAGTGACAGCACCACCTCAGCGCTTCGGGTGCAGCCAGTGGGAGTTGAACAACCGTTGAAGAGGCCGGAGATGGAGCAGGCCCAGGGGAATCAACAACGAGGCCGCTGTCAGCAAGCCCAACAGGCGTTGGCAGGTTAGGACGGATACCATCCGCCCCAGCCGAAAGTGGTCGAGGCAAGATAAGATCGCCTGAACCCTTCCGGTGGGCAGGCATGCTCTCATGAGGACTGAGTTCAGTTCCATGCCAATGAAGGCCACCCTCTGGGTTGGCGTCAGACGACTCTTCTCATCGTTTATAGTAATGCCCAGGCCGCCGATGTGGGTCAGGAGCATGTCTCTGTCTGACAGGACCTGGGTCCTGGTTGGGGCTCAAATCAGCCAATCGTCCAGGTAATTGGGGATCAACAACCCTCGGGACGTGAGTGGTGTCAGGACAGCGTCCATGCTCTTTGTGAAAGTGCGGGGTGCCAAGGAGATGCCAAAAGGAAAGAACCATGAATTCGTAAGCCCTCCGTTCGAAAGCAAATTGGAGGTACTGGCAATGAGCTGGGTGAATGGAAATACGCATCCCTCAGGTCCAGCGTCACAAACCACTGGTCCCTGGACACGGCCTGCAACACACGGGCTGGGGACAGCATTTGGAACCTCTACCTTTAAGTACCCATCGAGGTTGCAGAGGACCTTCCGTCTCTTTTTGGAACCACAAAATAAGTGGAGTAGAACCCACCTAGACGTTCTAAACTCTCGATCCTGCGGATGGCACCCTTGTCCAGTAGTGAGACGATCTCCAGACGCAGGGTTTTCTTTGAGGGGGGGGGGGGGCTGCTGAGGCACGCCTTTCCTCTGGCACCCCAGGCACATCCCCATGAGGCGATGGGGCAGGAGAGGGACCCCACTGTTGTTCAAGTGCAGGTGGGTGGCGACGGTCCGTCTGCCTTGGACCCGGGCGGCGGCATGAACAGTCTCAGGGTCTCACAGTCCCTACAAACCTTATCGGTCTGCTCCAGAATGTCATTAACCCCTGTGCCAAATGTCAGCCCTGGGGTGATGGGGAGAGTGGCAAATGTGCTCTGAAGAGCAGCTGGCAGATGGGATTGGGCCAGCCAGAGATGGCGCCGGGAGGTAACCACCTCTGGAGCAGGGAAAGCAGGCGAGACACCGCCATCGCTTCCCCGGAGGAGCTCCTCTGTGCCCCCCTGCAGCCGGGGAAACAGTCTGCAGAAAGGCCTGGTAAGGTGGCCAAGAGAGCAGAGGGACCCATATGTGGCTTTCAAGTCCGCATCAAATACTCGGGGGGGGGGGTCCCGGCTTCAGTCGCGGGTCCGCCATATAATCTCCCGGTCCGGGAAGACCATGGCAGCTATCATGGTGTCCATGGTCGGATACTCCGAGGCTGAGTGACTCTGCGCCCGCCACGTAACTCCATGGTCCAATCTCTGCTTTGAGTCAGACGCGCACCCTGGCAGAGGCCCAGCTCTCCTGCAAGGCCTCGCGGAACTCAGCAGAGATGGGGACAGATGGAGAGTCATCACTGTCCACCTGTTTGATGCCCAGTGCAGTGGCTACCCGAGTGAGTAGGCCCCTCATAGCCTCTCGAGCCGCTGGGGGCGATGAAGCCCCACCGCCGGCTTTGGATGGCCTGTCAGCCCCGCTCACGGTGGTGAACAGTGCCAGCATCGTCCCCCAGGAACAGCCAGTTACTGGCCAACAGGGAACAGCTATCAACCTCCTGACGCAGGGCATGCACCCGCCGTTCAAGGTGGTCCCAGCGGTCCAACTCCTGCCCCCGTCCAGGACTGGCAGCCGATGGGCTCTGCCTGCGGTGGCGCCGGCCACGCTTCCGGGGAGGGATACTGGGCCCAGTAGAGGGACTAACAGCTTGCTGGCGCACCACTCCTGAGGGAGGGAGCTCGTCCCCAGCCTGAGGCCGGCCGACCCACTCACACATGGACTCCAATCACGCCAGGCGCAGGCGTTCTGAGAACACCACACAAACAGGCATCCAGTAGGGCGCTCCACCGCCCTCCCCGCGTTGCTCAAACCCAGGTAGTGCATAGACGAGGTATGCCACCATCACACCTGTCGCAAAGGGAAGCCATAAGCTCAGCCAGGCCAGCAGGGGTCGGTCGCCCTGCGAGAGCAGGGGTCGGTCGCCCTGGGGTCGGTCGCCCTGCGAGAGCAGGGGTCGGGCGCCCTGCGAGAGCAGGGGTCGGGCGCCCTGGGAGAGCAGGGGTCGTGACCCGCTTGGAGGAATAGGAACCCGGTGAGGGATAAATTACCCAGTACCACTACAAAAACAGGGAAGACACGTGTGGGGAAAAACAGCTGTTTTTTTTTTTTGTTTTTTTTTACACACCAACTGCAATATTACCTAGCTGGTTTAATATCCAAGCAGTAAAAACTGCACCATATGGAGTAACTCCATTAAGGAACTCCAAAGTTAATGTCTCAATGTAGTTAATGTCCCACTGTAACTCAGTTGGTAGAGCATGGCGCTTGCAACGCCAGGGTTGTGGGTTCGATTCCCACGGGGGCCAGTATTTAAAAAAAAAAAATGTTATAAAATGTATGCACTCTACTGTAAGTCGCTCTGGATAAGAGTGTCTGCTAAATGACTAAAATGTAAAATGTAGTGGAAGCCCACCACGATACTCTTACATTCTGCAGGGGAAAGAACAAGAAAAAAAAAACCTTGTTGAGTAATTAGCAGAGAACCCGCGCCGTAGCGTGTTAAGCAATTCACAACACACACAGAACAAGCCAGTCGTTGTGTAAGGTAAATACAGTTTGTGGCAGCAAGAGCCACCAATATATAAAGGATGCACACGGAGTCGTAGTGTAACGCTAACGAAACACAAGCACGACAAACCACAAGCGGAAGATACAGATCAACCACGTGGAGCACTCAAGAGGGGCTGGCCATGTGGCCAGCTGCTCCAGGCTGCAAACAGCCAGTGAGTATACTTCCACGCAAGATATTACACTTAGCAAGCGAACTTCAAAAGTTTGTACCTCAAACAATACGGACGTCCGCCGAGAAAATGAAAGAGAACGTGCCATGGGGTCCATATATAGGGGCAGGCCCCAGCCGCGACACAGGTGTACACGGAAGTAAATCTATAAATCCTCACCTTGGCTGTATCACTCCGTGGCCAATATATTGGAGTGATCCAATATAGTGAAAAATAACTGTGCAGACACAGTGATCTGAGGTATCTGATTGACCAGCGTTAGGCCTGTAGTGCACTTGATTTGCGCTCTGGGCCTGCCGGGTAGGCGGAGTTCCACCTAGGGCTGTGGCGGTCAGGAAATTCCATCAGCCGTGATTGTCATGCAAATAACTGCCAGTCTCACAGTAATTGACCATTAATTAACAAACACATTTAGCATCTCCTGGCTTCCACACATAGCCTACAAGCAACTGATGCAGACCTTTGGAACCTCTACATTTTAAAAAGTCTAATAAATCCATGTAATATAGCCTACACGAGGACTGGGAAATTATTTTCCAATATGGGCAACATTATAATATATTTTTGCCATTAAGAGCCAGAATCATACATCATGTGTATGACTGTGTTGACAGATACATCTATTGTAAATCACATCCAGATATGCTACTTACTCTACTTTAACATGCACAGAAATAAACCACATCCATGTTCTCCTTTTGGTAGGTATTTTCATTATTAAACATGCAATGAACTACACGGAGGGAAAAGTACACTGCATTCAGCACCACGGACAGAACTCTTGTTAACGGGTATGCACAAAAACACAAGAAAGAGAGCTCAACATTACATTAAATCAGTTTGAGGAGTGAAGTCAGGTATAGTTTCTGGTACATCTTCTGAGCATGACTCCTAATCTTTGGAAAGTGTTGTTCATCGAGAGATGCATAGAATCTCGTCAGTGACATTGGAGAACTATTCAAAACAATCACGGAGTCAGACTGAAGATCGGTAAGCTCAAGTTGCAGGTCAGTGGGAGCATTATCCACACTGAAGGTGAAAGGAGAGGAAACCAACAGCATGTCATTTTCCAACACTTTGAAATCCTCAAAACGATTCTCACACCGTTCAAAGCACGCAGCACTTCCCCCACTGGTCATCTGATAGGGAACAGACTAGTAGTGTCGGAAGGTGGGTGAGATTGTTGGCTTCTACATGGCTGGTCAGGAGTCATTTTCTCTTGAAGTCTTTGACAAGGCTGTGCATCTGATGTGCAAAAAGGCCCTTCCCTTGTAGTTTGGAATTCAGTTCATTCATGAGGGCCATGATGTCCACGGTGAAGGCAAAAATCAGCTAACCATTCATCTTGCAGTTGAGGGAAATCCACATATTTTCCTTTCATCTGCAAAAACTCAGCAATCTCCGACGTCAGGTCCCACACCCTTTAAAGCACCTTCCCCAAACTCCGCCATCTCACGTTTGTGTGGTGGGGGGGGGGATCTGCATGACCCGACTCTGTCTCTGCCAACAGTGAGACAAACTGCCTGTGGTTTAAAGATTTTGCTCTTATGAAGTTTACCACTTTAGTGACTGTATCCACAACATGGCTCATTTTCAGAACACGTTTATAGAGCAGCTCCTGATGAATAATGCAATACAGGAAAATTATTTTCGGATCTGGGTTCAGCTCAGCTACTTGATCTTGTGTCCTTTTCAAAAAGGCCAACGTTTTTTCCTGTCAAGTTTGGGAACCCATCAGTGGTCACACTGGATAAACTTTTGAAAACTCAGTCCCAGCTTTGCCACACACTTATTAACCTCCTCCAATAAATCTTTCCCTGTGGTTGTGGTCTTCATTGACTGCATTGAAGCAAGCTCCTCTGTAATTTCATAGTCTGGGGTTTTGCCTCGTAAGAATATCAACAACTGCGCCGCATCACGTGCATCACTGCTCTCATCCAGGGCCAAGGAGAAATCCTTTACCTTGTCTTTCACCTGTTGTTCCATATTCTCTGCTATGTCCTCAACACGCCGTGTCACTGTTTTTCTTGACAGGGAAACATTTTCAAACAGCTCTTTCTTGTCGGGGCAAAGTATTGCTGCAGCGTCAATTAAACATTCTTTAATGAATTCGCCCTCAGCGAATGGCTTGCTATGTTTAGCAATTTCGTGGGACAGTACATAGCTAGCTCTAGCAATTCCGGCATTTGCTGAATGCAGTTTTGTGAAAAGTCCTTGCTGCTTTTGCAACTGAGAAAGAAATTATTTCGATTCACTTGCCCTCTGCTCAGAAGACATTTATATATATATATATATTTCTCTGCATGCTTCGTCTGGAAGTGTCAGACAAGTTGTAGTCTTTCAAGACAGCAATGCTCTCTGCACACAGCTTTCCCCGATACCTCAAATAAATATTTTAATGTCCACTTATGCTGGAGCGCCGTACATTCATCGGAAAAACAAATAATTAAAATAGGAACTCGTTGGGTTTTTCCATAGAAATGTTTGGTGATAGACAAGGATTGCCTTGGAGATCGACCGGTTGGTAACAACTGATCTAGATTATAGTGTAGTGAGGTTAATGTGAGGTAGGACTTACATTTCAATGAAAATGGAACCGAATGGAAGGATGCCTCCCAGACAGACAATGACAGCTGGCTCCATGAACCTGGAAAATGTTATAAATTTACAATCAACTCACAATACGGACATTGTCACCAATAGTTTACAATTCAAATCAGAGCTATGCAACTCCAGGCCTCAGCACTGTTTTCATTCTTCTGTTAATCCAGGACTGGTTTCAACCTGGGAAAGCAGGTATAGACTCTTTGGCCAATCAGACCTTTATTGAAGTATCAACGAGAACATAAACTTAACAGTACAGTGGCTCTCAAGTAGCAAACATATCAGCACTGGGATCTTAATAAACAAACACCAATGAACGTAAAATGACAAAATGGCACACATGCATTGCTTTTAGTGAGTCGTGCTGTACAAATAAGATCATAGTCATAGATACCATTTCTTCTCAGGGATTGGCCGCGGCACTGCATTGACTCGACACGGAAAGTTGGGCTGGCCAGAGAGGTTTCTTCCCAGAATGGTCCCCACAAGGTTGAGTGGCAGGATAACAAACAAACAAATGCAGCAAACAGCCACCTGAAAACAACATGGAATAGTAGAATCCATGAGAATGATTAATGAGAGCGCAGACTATATTTAAGCAATAAGGCCTGGGGGGTTGGCATAATGGCCATTATAATGTGGGTGGTTCGAGCCCTGAATGCTGATTGGCTGACAGATGTGGTTTATCAGACCGTATACCACGGGTATAACAAAACATTTCTTTTTCCGTTGGTAACCAGTTTGTAATAGCAATAAGGCACCTTGGGGTTTGTGATATATGGCCAATATACCACAGCTAAGGGGTGTGTCCAGGCACTCCGCGCTGCAATGTGCATAAGAACAGCTCTTAGCCGTGGTGTATTGGCCATATACCACACCCCCTCGGGCCTTATTGCTTAAATATACCACAGCTAAGAGCTGTTCTTAAGCACAACGGAGTGCCTGGATACAGCCCTTAGCCGTGGTGTATTGGCCATATACCACAATCTCTAGAGGTGCCTTATTGCTAATAATAAATTGGTTACCAATTAACAGAATTTCTGGGGACCCCACCCCACATCTAATGATACAACCTTTAAAAAAAACTATTTTTATATCAACAAATAACCAATTTAGTACATGTTCATCTCTCGTTTCAAAATGTAAATGAACCAATAAATACATTTACTCAATAAAATTGTCATTTTCTAATTACATTTCTCAATAACATTTGTATGTTGTCCCATACAATACAACGATCAGTTGTCTTTAATATTTTGAATACCACTGCTCTAAACTCACCATTGTGCCAAAAGGGATGGCTCGGGAGGCATGGTAGTACATGGCGATGAAGTTGATGAAGAAGGCTGTCCCACACACCATGGCAGGGATCAGGAAGGCCCCGATAAACATCTGTTTAATCCATCGTCTGCCTATAGGATCAAATATAAAATTGGTTACCATAAGGGTGCACATTATGCATGAATGACAATCTCCCATACCATGTGAAAGAGAGCGACACGGCTCTATGTAATTTACTGGTGTGTGACTCACTGACACCGCCCCTGATTAGAGGGGAATCTTGCAGCCCAAGAGTTAACACACAGAAACTTTAAATCACACTCAAGAGAATATGAACATGGGTATGGTTTCTGTGTTCACACATCCCATGCACATATGTCCACCCACACTCAGACTGAAATAACACCATTCAGGTACTGGTAATATTTACTCCCTTAGAGAGCATGGGTCAGGCTGGCTAGCCAATCAGGACCTGGAGAGACTGCATGGCTAGAGCATACACTGTGGTGAGACACATGGCTATTTTTATTTTATCTTTATTTAACCAGGTAGGCAAGTTGAGAACAAGTTCTCAGTACAATTGTGACCTGGCCAAGATAAAGCAAAGCAAGTTTGACACATACAGAGTTACACATGGAGTAAAACAAACATACAGTCAATAATACAGTAGAAAAATAAGTCTATATACAATGTGAGCAAATGAGATGAGATAAGGGAGGTAAAGGCAAAAAAGGTCATGGTGGCGAAGTAAATACAATATAGCAAGTAAAACACTGGAATGGTAGATTTGTAGTGGAAGAAAGTGCAAAGTAGAAATAGAAATAATGGGGTGCAAAGGAGCAAAATAAATAAATACAGTAGGGGAAGAGGTAGTAGTTTGGGCTAAATTATAGATGGGCTATATACAGGTGCAGTGATCTGTGAGCTGCTCTGACAGCTGGTGCTTAAAGCTAGTGAGGAAAATAAGTGTTTCCAGTTTCAGAGATTTTTGTAGTTCGTTCCAGTCATTGGCAGCAGAGAACTGGAAGGAGAGACAGCCAAAGGAAGAATTGGCTTTGGGGGTGACCAGAGAGATATACCTGCTGGAGCGCGTGCTACAGGTGGGTGCTGCTATGGTGACCAGTGAGCTGAGATAAGGGGGGACTTTACCTAGCAGGGTCTTGTAGATGACCTGGAGCCAGTGGGTTTGGCGACGAGCATGAAGCGAAGGCCAGCCAAATTATTTTATTGTCCGATTGGCTAAAGCTATGAGCTGGAGGAGATATTGATCTCTCATGTGAGGGGGAGAAAGGGTGAGGATGGGTGAGTCAGCCCGAACAGCTCCAGAAAGAAAATGCTCACGCTAGAAATGAGTCCCACAGCGCCCTCAGGAGGGGGATTCTGTAACACCATGTGCTATTTACCCATAATGACACTAACAATGTAGCCACATTTTTGTCAATAGGCATCAACCGCAGCATTCTACACCAAGTACCACAAACAGTGTTTTGACAACCCAGGCTCCATGTTCAGAAAATGTGACACTATTGTGTGTGCAAAACTTCCCTTGCAAAGTGCAGTAATAGATGAGGTGTGATGTGTAGGAATGGAGTTTCTATTTTTAAGACAAACCCTTACATACCTCCTTGTTTTGCATACAAACTTCCGCCAAAATAGCCATTGACGGGAGAGGTGGCAGCATACACAAAGATGGCTGTGCTCAGCATGGATCCTCTCCTGCAGAGACAAATGGGAAGCCGCAGTGTGCGTGAACACACCCACGTTAGACAGCAACGAAGAAACACTCCATTAGGTTATCTGCGGGGAGGTGCTCATCACTCACTCGGTGTACAGATCCTCAATCATGGCCACGACTATGACGATGAACGAGACCGAGAAGATCTGGCATCCAGAGCCAATAAGGGAGGAGAAGATCATTGGGTGGCTGGACGGCCGGAACACGTCTCCATGGACCTGCTTCCACCCATACTCATCCCCCAGGTCCCTGTCCTGCAGCAGGGAGAGGCGTCAAAGGTCCAGGGGTACATTAAGACAAAGGACATACAGCTAGCTAAAAATCACACGAAGCCCTGGGCCTAAACTAATAAAGCAAAATCTTAAGTGCATGATGTTCAATGTGATTTTCTATCAGTAATGCTACCGAGGCTATGAAACGTTACCATGTCATCCATTTCCTCCTCTTTGCTGTATCTAGCATAGTCCTTCCTTAGAGTTCTCATCAGGATCATGGACACCAGGCCAACCAAGAAGATAACCATCATGAAGGAATTGAAGATGGAAAACCAGTGAATCTAGAGAAAACACTTTTTATTACCACAGGGAATATCGCACATCCCTAGAACATGACATCCTTGAATCCCAGAATTGTTAAAGCTGCAATATGTAACTTTCTGGGTAACCCGATAAAATCCACATAGAAATATTAGAGCTTTCACTCATTGAAAGCAAGTCTAAGAAGCAGTAGATATGTTCTGTGCATGCTATTTCCACGCTTCCCGCTTGTTTAGATGGTACAATGATTCTCTACACTATACTTGCTTGTTTGGGTCACAAACTGAAATTAGGCAAACGATTAGAATTTTAGCAGCCAGGAAATGGCGGAGCAATTTCTGCATACCGCATCTTTAAAAACAGGTTGATCACCGAGTACTGTACAGTTCAGTGCAAAATTGCAATGCTTATCTTAAAAGATTGAACTTACTCTGTGTTGGAAAAAAGATGGATCGAGATACTTGTCAAATCGGTCTTCAAACTTCACATCTGACTTCTTCCACTTTACCTGTGGTAAAAGACAATTCACATCATTCCTTTGGCAAATGAGCCACATTTGGATGCTGACGTAGAGGACTTTACTTTATATAAAACAATATAAAAGCTCTGAAAAATCCAGTCCCATTTCCCATCTCTGAAAAGCAATTGCAAATACTTACCGAATACGACATTGCAATTCGTGTGTTGGGCACAAGCTTGACTTTGCCTTCACTCGTCAGGTTGACATCAACAATTCTGTTGCCATTGAAGCCGATCTCCAATTTCTTGTAAGTCCACAGATAATGATCCTCTCCGTTTTCATCTGCCTCGCCGACAATTCCTAGAATAGAGAGAGATTAGTGTGATGAGTGCACTGCCACCAGAAATTTACTGGCAACTTGGCAAGTTTGGTGTGGAATGCAGTAACCAGATCCAGGGCTAAAGTCTATATTTATTCATACTCAGAATATGGAACTATTCCATGGTTATAAAGACTTGGGCAAGGCCATCTGCCCCACCTCCTGTGCATACATTAACACCGAGTACAGCAAACATTAGGAACACCTTCCTAATATTGTGTTGCACCCCCCCAGCCTCAATTCGTCAGGGGTTGGACTGTACAAAGTGTCAAAAGCATTCCACAGAGATGCTGGCACATGTTGACTCCAATGCTTCCCACAGTTGTGTTAAGTTGGCTGGATATCCTTTAGGTGGTGGACCATGCTTCATACACATGGGAAAAATGTTGAACCTGAAAAAACGGACAAACCGATATGCCTTAAATATTTTGTCTTGCCCATTCCCCCTCTGAATAGCACACATACACAATCCATGTCTCAATTGTGTCAAGCCCTGAAAATTCTTCTTTAACCGGGCCCCTCCCCTTTATCTACACTGATTGTGTAGATTTAACAAGTGATATCAATAAGGGATGATAGTTTTCACCTGGTCACCTGATTCACCATAGTCTTGTTTTGTATACGCCGTGTTTAAGTGTGGCTGTTTAGCCAATGAGAGGCATCTTGACAAAATATATTTTGAGCCAAATCTTTATTGGAGAGGAATAGGCTAAGCTGTGTACTCGACCAATACACTGTGATGTGGAGCAGTGGCATGAAAGAGGTGTGCGTCTGTACAAGTGGCAGTCAAGGAGAATTGCTGGCAGTGCGTCGTGTGACGGGTTATAAATCACCAAGGGCCTGGCTGTAAAGCACGCAACGCTGCTGTCCCCAGAACTGGATAACTATTCAATGATTGACATTTTTGCCTCATCTTCTGCTCTTATTAGGCCAAGGCTTCTGTTTTAAACGATGTAGGTAGGTTGTAGCCTACATTGTGAATAATAGGCTATGGAAATAGGCCTACTCTTTCATAAGCTTTGCTCAGCTGTAAGTTCTTTTGACTTCCAATTGGACTTTTCCATCTTGATATTGTTTGCTCGATTTCACTCGTTGTCTAATAATTGTCATTCAAAATAAAGCTGGCCGAAAATGGCCTATAGACCGACTTTCCCATTTGAAAGCTGCAGCTTTAGGACATTAAAACACTAGCCTATTTGGGAAATACTCTTCATAACTAACTTGTATTAATGCTTTGATAGGCTATTTGAATTAGTAGGATTTGCCTTTTGGTCATTTGATTTGCAACAGCAAGGAAGAGGGATGCATGCATAATTTCCTTTATAGCTAATAGACTAATATTTACCGAAATGTTTTTTTCAAATTACTAGCTCTGTTTTTTGTCTTGCAATAGTTTGTTCTACCCCTCTCATTATTACCTTAGGCCTATGATGGGTTCTGACGGGTTCTGACTTCTAAACTCGAAATATGTTACTGGGGGAGAGAGAGGAATGCCGAGTGTACATTGTCAGAACATGTTAATGTTTTTAGGTTATTCAAAAACAACTTAAAACTTTCTGATATAGCCTTGAACTCCATTAGATAAATGAATTGTTTGATCATGAAGTAGCGCGGCGGGAGAAAGCCAGCATGCATAAAAACTGAAGTCATATCAAATGGAGAGAAAAAAACTAATTTAGGCTTTAAAATAATTAAGACACCGGAGTGTTCGGTAAAAATATTCAAAGAGGGAAAAAAACGAACATTTTCTGACTGGACATTTTGCGCTGCTTTGGTGAAAAGCTTAGCTCTGTACATTATTCTCTTGCATTCTGTAAATTGTTTAAAACATATTTATTGAAATAGCTTATGCAGGTTATAGCAAAGGCCACCTGGCATGGCCCGGCTGGTCGCTGCCCGATCAGCTCTCCTGCGGTGCCAGTCAAGTTGAAATAAACTAGACATCGGCACGTCGCCCAACCTTAGTAGGCACCATTCCATGTGAAATAACTCCATGTTTAAGACATTCCTCATTCCAAAACTGGGACCTTTTCAATAGTAATGAACTCAGCTTTTCCATAGATAACCTTTGTCATAGTCAAACAACATCCCATAGTCAAACAACTTCCCATACCAACCAGTGAGGCAACAGATAAGCCCAGAAAAGTATGAATGAACATTTGGATGCCATCTTTTCAACTGCCTCAGGGGCATAACTGATTCTCCATAACTAAATTACTGGACAAGTTGCAACAGGCGGTGCAGCAGTATCACTCACCCCAGATAGGTAGGTCATCAATGTACATTTGGTACCAATAGTGGTTTTTAATGGCATATACAAAGGCATCCCGTTTGGCTTTGTCCAGCTCGATTTCACAGTATGTTGTTTGCATGACTTCATCTGTGAGAACAAAATGAAAAAAAAAATGAAAAAAACATTTTAGTATGACATAACACTACAAGACATAAAGCAAGTGTAGGCTGCTTTTGGATCTAACTTCATGCTAGGAAAGAATATAATTGACTACTCAAAAATCAAACAATGCTGATAAAATAGTGACTTTGTCACTCCAGAGTCCAAGTAATTCAAGTAGTACAGTTGCCTGTGGGTGTAGATTTTTGTATACCTTTGAACTTAATGTCTAGGCCACTGAACTCCAGCTCGACTCCTTGCAGAGCCTCTCCTAATGTCTCATGGTAGTGGCTAATGGTCTTTTTGGTGCCCACGCAGAAGGGCAGGGAGAAGTACTTGTACGTTTCTTGTCTGTTGTGGTAAGGCCCCACTGTATTCATCCATAAAACCACCTCCTCTTTATCTGTGTACTGAAGAAGGGAAGAAAACACATTAAACATGCTATAACTTACTTGTTTTGCTAGTTCTCAGATGGCGGCATTTGGTATTCCATTCAAGGATATAAAAATTGTGCATTCAGGCAAATAACAACAACCGCCAACATGTTAAGTCTATTCCAAGCAGCCTCCATCTATCAAGCTTTCGGATAGCAGCTGTCGGTGGCAAAAATACATTGACAATGAGTCATAAAGTTACTGTTTTAATGACACCATGTCAAAACCAATCCACACGACATAAAGGCATGAGTCATCAACAACGAGATGTATATTGAACTGAATACAGGTCTTTTCAGCCGGAGTGAAAGCTCAAGCATGAGCAAGCACCCTTGTTAGTTGACAATCATGGGCAGAAAACAATGTAGCGACAAGGGGCTTTATCCATGTAAAATCTCACCTGATCACATTCACACTGACAACACAGCATTGGTAAGGATGTCTGCTTGCGCTGGTTGTGTAGCCAGCTATTCATTCTGCACTGGGTGCGGATGCAAAGCTTACTAGCTAGTGCTAACTGGCTATGGTACCAGTGAGGACCAAGTTGAAGCTTGCTCTTGAGAACCCAAGGCATTAACAAGGCACTGTGCCTTATGCAAAGGGTTCTCACCTATAAACAAGGCTTAAATCCAATTTTTACTTGATCCAAAAATGTGGTCGGAGGCTCCATATGGAGGGAAGCAATTGAGGGCTCTGTGTAGCTCTGCATTGACATGATTGGTTGATGGTAGGTGGGGGCGGGAGGTCCCGTATAAACATACTCACTTCCTTGACAACAACAAAGCGCAAGAAGTATGAATGCCCTGACTTCTGCAGAGGCCATATCACCGTAAATGCTGTACGGCCACTACAGACGTCAAATTGACCATGCAGTCTTTTACCGGTAAGACCATGTGAACTACAATCCCGACGCTCTATTTTAATGTTTAGAAACGTCAATAATCCCTTGCAATAGGCCTACGTTCTTTTTTACATAAAATACATGGCCAAAAGTATGTGGACACCTGCTCGTCAAACATCTCATTCCAAAATCATGGGCATCAATATGGAATTGGTCCCCCCCCTTGCTGCTATAACAGCCTCCACTCTTTTGGGAAGGCTTTCCACTAGATGTTGGAACATTCCATTCAGCAACAAGAGCATTAGTGAGGTATGGACCTCAGTGCACGGGGCATTGTCAGGCTGAAACAGGAAAAAGCCTTCCCCAAACTGTTGCCACAAAGTTTGAAGCACAAAATCATCTAGAATGTCATTGTATGTTGTAGCATTAGGATTTCTCTTCACTGGAACTAAAGGGAATAGACCAAACTATGAAAACAGCCCCAGACCATTATTCCTCCTCCAAACTTTACAGTTGGCACTATGCAGTTGGGCAGGTAGCGTTCTCCTAGCATCCCCCAAAGCCAGATTCATTTGTCGGACTGCCAGATGGGGAAGCGTGATCCATCACTCCACAGCATGCGTTTTCAGAGTCCAATGGCAGCAAGCTTTACACTACTCTAGCAGACGCTTGGCATTGTGCATGGTGATATTAGGCTTGTGTGCAGCTGCTCAGCCATGAAAACCCATTTCATTAAGCTCCTAACAGTTATTGTGTTGACGTTGCTTCCAGAGGCAGTTTGGAACTCAGTCGTGAGTGTTGCAACCGAGGACAGACCATTTTTACAGGCTACGCGCTTCAGTACTCGGCGGTCCCGTTCTGTGAGCTTGTGTGGCCTACCACTTTACAGCTAAGCTGTTGTCACTCCTTGGCATTTCCACTTCACAATAACAGCACTTACAGTTGGCAGCACTAGCAGGGAATACATTTTACAAACTGACTTGTAGGAAAGGTGGCATCCTAGAACAGTGCCACATTGAAAGTCACTGAGCTCTTCAGTAAGGCCATTCTACTGCTAATGTTTGTCCATGTTGATGGCATGGCTGTGTGCTCGATTTTATACACCTGTCAGCAACAGGTGTGACTGAAACAGCCGAATGGACAGATTTGAAAGGGTGTCCACATACGTTTGGCCATGTAGGGTATAGCAGGTTTGCACAGATCCATACTGCTGTGTGTGCGCCTCCAACCAACAAACTACACTTCCCCATTACACACAAGTTTTCAGAGGAAGCTAGAGAGTTGACCACCTGTATTAATTAGCTATCTTCTGTCTGTCTTCAGTAAACAAGCGCTAACATGGAGATATGGCCGTGTGGGATCACAAACCCTATAAAAAAGGTGTGTAGTAATTTAACCTTTTGTTTTTATGAAAATTATTTGTCACCGCTATTAAATACACGTCTCTTACGTTTCCAAACCAGTACCGCAAGCGATGCGTATTAACGTTCAGACCGAGCGTCGGGGCTAGTACAACACTCCCTCGGCCAGAAGATACGTTCATGAATAGACGCTGAAGGTAGTCAGCGTCTATGAAATAGGCTAGGTTGAACTTGCAAAGTTGAGAATTCTTGGCTAGGTTGAAGCATGATCAAACCACCATATAGGTTACAGGTCAGAAATCAAGAGCAAAAGTATTTACTTCCAATTGTACCCTAAAACGCGGAAGGCGATTTGCTTTTGTCTTGACCATTTGATGTCCTGGTACCTAGACAGGCCTGCCGCCTGAATAACCGGATATGCAGTCTTCGCAATGACAACGTTAGTAAACTACCAACAATAGTTAACTAGCTAGGCATATTCCTAGAAGATACATTTTTCTATATGTAGTTGGCAAGCTAGCTAGATAAGTAGCTACATAACCAAATTATATGGATGACTGGTTATGCAAAATATTCCTACCATAGGTATGCAATGAGATGTCACTGGCTAACATTAGCTAGCTAACTTTGGTCCCCTACGTTAACTTGTTCGCCAACGTTAGTTATTGTATATTATTTATTTATCAACATTGAACGTTAACCTCATAACAATGAACTAGTTAGTTACATGCAACGATATGATTCATCTTATCTCGCTGAGTTAAAAAATAATAATAGGCTAATCGGTTGTATCATGTAGCTACTACAGCTAGCTAACAAGCCAGAACGTCCATTATTTTCACACACAAGGCTACCCATTTTTATTCGGCCTCAAATGATCTTACCGTGTGTTCGTGTTCATCTGCCTCGATCGGCATTAATATCTCGGCAACCGAGAGAAAGACCACCACTGCAATCTTCCACCTGGAAGACCCCATCATTTTCTGGGAAAGTTTGCAGATTTGGGATGTTAGCTTTGTTAATGCTATCCCACCTTCTTCCTGGTTGTACGACAGTGGCAGTTTTTCAGGATGCTCTCATACGCATATGGCGTAAATTGCCTCACTCGCATCGCATTCGCTTGTGATTGATGCAGACATGTCACATGGCTTGTAATCTCAAATCAAATCGAAGACGGTGAACAAACAGTTGAATAATGAAACTCTGGTTTCTACACTGTCCGCAACTTTCAGCCACGTCATCCGACTGTAAGTATTAGAACTGCCTCACCTTTGGGGGCATGAAGCCTGACCCACTTCTCATGTATGACTAAACTGTTGATATCTAATTTTACAGAGACAACTCATTGAACAGATCGTCATTATACACTACCATTCAACAATTTCAGATCACTTAGATAAGTCATTATTTTTGAAAGAAAATCAATTTTATTGTCCATTAAAATAACATACATTTATCAGAAATACAGTGTAGACATTGTTAATGTTGTAAATGACTATTGTAGCTGAAAACGGCATTTTTTTTGAATATCTACATAGGCCCATTATCAGCAACCATCACTCCTGTGTTCCAATGGGAACGTTGTGTTAACTAATCCAAGTTTATAATTTTAAAAGGCTTATTGATCATTAGAAAACCCTTTTGCAATTATGTTAGCACAGCTGAAAACTGTTGTCCTGATTAAAGAAGCAATAAAACTGGCCTTCTTTAGACTAGTTGAGTATCCGGGCATTAGCATTTGTGGGTTCGATTACAGGCTGAAAATGGCCAGAAACAAAGACGTTTTTTTCTGAAACTCAGTCTATGCTTGTTCTGAGAAATGAAGGCTATTCCATGCGACAAATTGCCAAGAAACTGAAGATATCGTACAATGCTGTGTACTACAACCTTCACAGAAAAGTGCTGACTGGCTCTAACCAGAATAGAAAGAGGAGTGGGAGGCCCCGGTGCACAACTGAGCAAGAGGACAAGTGCATTAGAGTGTCTAGTTTGAGAAACAGACGCCTCACAAGTCCTCAACTGGCAGCTTCATTAAATAGTACCGCAACAAACCAGTCTCAACGTCAACAGTTAAGAGACGACTCCGGGATGCTTTCAAAAACAAGGACATTTCTAAATGACCCCAAACTTTTGAACGGTAGTGTATCTACTAGGATTTCTAGGTACATCTCATTACATCATAAAATACAGTATGTATCACTTCCACTGTAGTGATTTGTCTCTTTTAGTCTTTATCTCAGACGTACTAGTAACCAGCCATGTAAACATCCAACAAGAACATGTACGATTCATGAACGTTGATCAGGTTTTATTTGTAATGTAATACTTGCCAAAAAGAAAAGCTTTTACAACAGTATCTTTTCTGTAATCCCTACTAAGAATTCACCCAAGCTTGAACACTTTAAAACATTGATTAATCATAATTTTTCATGTTTATAATTCATAGAAAGGAAACCAATTCATTGCCTCCATCTCAAAAGTTCTGTAATTTGCACATAGACTAAGACTATAGCTAGATAATAATGCATTGGACATCTCAGTAAGTGCTAAACCCAGAGATGAACCTCAGATTCTCTTTTTTCCTCAGTCCTTTCAGCTAAGTAAGTGCTTTACATTACTAGCAATGCAACTTTAATCTGATATTAGATCAATGATTGGACCATGTGATTGAAGTCCACCCTACTGATTTGCCATAAGGTAAAGAGACACGTGCAAACTGTGCATCTAGGTTTTGCAGTTCTCTAGATATGTTGAAACAATTGATGTCCAAAGGTTCTTCTGCATAGGTCACTGGATTAGGGGGGCAATGAATGTACAAATTCCCTGTAACGATATGGATGAAAAAAGGTGTACGTTTTATAGTTAGAATAAACATTGATATAGAACCGGAGTTGCCTTTTTTTCAAATTGCAATTGAAGAGTTGACAGGATTTCCTCACCTAATAATGTTGGGCAGGTGAGGGTCTTTGTACAATCCATTGTGAAGGTACCCAAGGGATCTGGCGAACGGTACCATCTTAACTCGTTTCTCTGAGTTTTGGGCGCTCTGTGCAATTTCATACAGCTTGATAGGAACACAACAAAGGACGAGAGGTGGAACCTTCCTTAACTGTATATCATGTTTCCAGGAACCCTTCTTGCTATTGTCATTCAAACCATACAGAAAATATCACTAATGTTGCCTGTGATAAAATAGACAGATGACAGTAGAGAAATGATTGTTAGTTACAGTAAAAGTATAAGCCACACCTGCTGAGCCATGTGGATAGGCACTATGTGGTCATCCTCTGCATGAAGGATCAGAAGAGGACTCCTCATCCTCTTCAAGCTGTAGAGACACGGTGAAACATCACTTTCATGAACAGTCAACCTCAAACTCTCAGAACAATTCTGAAACACATTTGGTTGCAGTGGGTGTATCAGTTATTTTGATTCGATTTGTTACCGCATATTGCAAACCTGTATTATGATATCATAATAAGGGATGACAAGTACGGTGAAAAGTTGCATGAACCAAAACAAATTTACAACAAAATGTTTTGGTTTAAAAATACTTACTTTTCATCATTAGGGAAGATTATATTGTTTTCTGCCCTTGTGTCCACGAAAAAGTACTCAAAACCTGGGAACTTCCAATAAAACTGAAGACAAAATGCAGCTTAGTACATTAATGAATACAAAATCATGGCGTTTAAAGATGTACTGTATCGCTATGGAAAGGAGGGTATGTGAATCTTACCCAGCCAAACAGATCATGAGCACCCTTCTGTCGAATGTTGGTGTATGCTCCCTCAATGATCACACCATCAACAACAATCCCTGATAAAAGCAAAAATATTCTAAGCATGTAAATATATCAAGTCAGCTTCCATAATGAGTCACACAAGAAACTTTCATGAAATGAATGTCATTATGCCGATCATGTGTATTGTACTTTAACCAGAGGGTATAAAATATGAAAGTTGAATGGATTCGGGCCTACCATGTTCCATTAGTTTGACTGCAGTATTAGTGGCCACTCTGTACAAAGATGAGGGGGAAAAATGGCATTTACTGCTCATGTCTTATACTCTATCAGAGTAACTGTCAAAATGTTCTGTCATATTTCTAATCATTGATTTGAGTATTTAAATCATCACCATTAGTGGTTGTAGATTAAGTAGTAGTAGTAGTAGTGGTAGTGACAGGTCCTCAAACTTAAACTCACAAATACTGTATTGTGTATGAGGGGAACAAGCAACAAATGAAACAAGTAAGTGTTGAATCAAACGTTAAACATAGTCCAGTCTCTTGAATGAACAACGCTTACTTTTAAACATAATCATAATTGAAATAATAAGATACCTACTAGTGGAATGACATACACATATCTCTGGAATGTAAGACAAAGGCATTACAGGGAACGTTTAAGTTAATCAAGGTAAATTTAATAAAGCTAAAGGTAACATTGTGTCTGCTTATGCAGACAATATTACTTTTGACTACCTTTGCTTTTATGAAAATTGCCTTACACTTCAATTACATTACATCTGAGATGTGCATTTTATTTGACTGTTAGGCTCTTCATGATTTGAATCGTGGTCATATGATTTAACTGTTATTTGTTTGAATTGAAAGCTGAGCATTGTTAATTTAAGAGACTGCTGTGTATAGTTTGAGTAAAAGCATAATTGTGTGCAACTATGCATTGACATAAGTTATCATTTCCATTCGCTTTTCTCTACAGACTGAACCATCTACCTGGTCACTCACCCAGTGCCAAGGGAGTGTCCCCATAATACCACCAGACTGCTCCCACTGCGGGCTTTTACCCACTGGTACAAGTAGAGGGTGTCAGTGGTTATACCAACTTCAGTGGGCTCTCCGGTGGAGTCCCCGAAACCTGTCAGAGTTTCTTATATCAATGGTTGTACAGTATGCAAACATACTAGACTACGTATAGTCCTATCATGTCATGTCTGTCTGCCTGAGGCAAACTTGATGCAGTTGTATACTGATTTGTAAATTACCACAAGGGGGCAGTCAGAAGCAAAACAACCCCAGAGGGTAAGGTGAACTTTACTACAGTATTTGGAATTGGGAGTTGGTTATCAGTCTCTTTACAGCAAGGTGAAATAATACACGACAAAATGAGGCTAATGTCAGGTTGTCAAGGATATGTGTAATAACATGTTTCAACCGTCTAGTAGAAGAATTCAAGTTTAACCAACCTCTGTAGTCCAAAGCCAAAACATGGTAATCCATTGCACTCAGCAGCTGTAGAAAGGCCAATCACCAGTTAATCATTCACACCATGATGAAGTAACTTTTGTTGTAGTTGTCAGTCACTTACATGTATTACTCCCACACGGTTACTTGCTGCCCTGTTTGAAATAATGTGGACTTTTAGATTCAAAGTGAGAACATTTGAAATATTATTGTGTAGCAATCCATTGTTCTTGCTACCTTGTGCCTCCATTGCCATGAAGATAAATGAAGATCGGATTTCCAGCTCCCAAAGAATCTTGGTACCATTCCAAGTCCTTTCCCTGTGCCTCTTTCCACTGACTTTCAGGGACTGTGTGCCTTGAAGATATTGTACAGTGACAACACGTGTAAGGGACAATATACTGACTTTGATGTATAAAGTTCAATGCAGTCTTTATAAATCTACACTGTCCAGTGGCAGTGAATGTACTTCAGATGTAAGGTAGGTAGGCTACATTAAACGTAACTCACAATGTAACCTGGAGAAATGGTTTACGTTAGCCTACTCACCATACTCCCAACGAGATCCCGTGTTCGGATGTAAGGTACATGTTCATTGTGTGGTTAAGAGACAGGTCGGCTGGCTGGCTGTGGTCGATGAAGAATGGGACCCTGACTAAAAACAAGGTGAGAATATATACTTATTACTCTGAGTTATTATTCCTAATTTGTCCAGTATTTTTGGATAATGCTCATGATTACACTCACCTCTGTGAGAATAAACCAGGTGCTTTATGATGTCAGGAAACAGTGCCATCATGAAAGGCACAGAAACATAAATGACACATACGGCCAGGAGACCTCTTTTGAACCACCACAACAAACGGGGCCAAGGTCTGAGACAGAGAGAGAAAGCCAGAGAGAACGACAGAGGGAGAGCGATCTACTTCACTTGCTTTGGCAATGTTAACATATGTTTCCCATGCCAATAAAGCCCTTAAATAAAAAAACATGTAAATTGAATTGAGAGAGAAAATGAGAAAATGGATCATTACTTCCCCAAACGCAAGAAAAAAAAGCAGAAACATTACAATGACAACTGGTCCATGCTGTCAGCTGACCTTTCTGGATATTGACATTGAAGCGCATGTTATGCCAATAATACAGTTGAAGTCAGAAGTTTACATACACTTTAGCCAAATACATTTAAATTCAGTTTTTCACAATTCCTGACATTTAATCCTAGTAAGAACACCCTGTCTTAGGTCAGTTAGTTTCACCACTTTTATTTTAAGAATGTTAAATGTCAGAATAATAGTAGAGTAATTTATTTCAGCTTTTCTTTCATCACATTCCCAGTGGGTCAGAAGTTTACATACACTCAATTAGTATTTGGTAGCATTGCCTTTAAATTGTTTAACTTGGGTCAAACATTTCGGGTAGCCTTCCACAAGCTTCCCACAATAAGTTGGGTGAATTTTGGCCCATTCCTCCTGACAGAGATGGTGTAACAGACAGGTTTCTAGGCCTCCTTGCTCACACGCTTTTTCAGTTCTGCCCACATATTTTCTATAGGATTGAGGTCAGGGCTTTGTGATGGCCACTCCAATACCTGACTTTGTTGTCCTTTGGAAGTATGCTTCGGATCATTGTCCATTTGGAAGACCCATTTGCGACCAAGATTTAACTTCCTGACTGACGTCTTGAGATGTTGCTTCAATATATCCACATAATTTTTCAGCCTCATGATGCCATCTATTTTGTGAAGTGCACCAGTCCCTCCTGCAGCAAAGCACCCCCACAACATGACGCTGCCACCCCTGTGCTTCACAGTTGGGATGGTGTTCTTCGGCTTGAAAGTCTCCCCCTTTTTCCTCCAAACATAACGATGGTCATTATGACCAAACAGTTCTATTTTTGTTTCATCAGACCAGAGGACATTTCTCTAAAAAGTATGATCTTTGTCCCCATGTGCATTTGCAAACCGTAGTCTGGCTTTTTTATGGCCATTTTGGAGCAGTGGCTTCTTCCTTGCTGAGCGGCCTTTCATGTTCTGTGGATATAGATATAGTCGTATGAAAAGGTTTGGGCACCCCTGACAATTTCCATGATTTCCATTTATAAACAATTGGGTGTTTGGATCAGCAATTTCTTTTTTGATCTATCAAATAACTGATGGACACAGTAATATTTCAGTAGTGAAATTAGGTTTATTGGATTAACAGAAAATGTGCAATATGCATCAAAACAAAATTAGACAGGTGCATAAATTTGGGCACCCCAATAGAAAAATCACATCAATACTTAGTAGAGCCTCCTTTTGCTAAAATAATAGCCTCTAATGAGTGTCTGGATTCTGGATGAAGGTATTTTGGACCATTCCTCCTTACAAAACATCTCCAGTTCAGTTAGGTTTGATGGTTGCCGAGCATGGACAGCCCGCTTCAAATCATCCCACAGATTCTCAATGATATTCAGGTCTGGGGACTGGGATGGCCAGTCCAGAACATTGTAGTTGTTCCTCTGCATAAATGCCCGGGTAGATTTTGAGCAGCGTTTTGGGTCGTTGTCTTGTTGAAATATCCAGCCCCGGCGTAACTTCAACTTTGTGACTGATTCTTCAACATTATTCCCAAGAATCTGCTGATATTGAGTGGAATCCATGCGACCCTCAACTTGAACAAGATTCCCAGTACCGGCACTGGCCACACAGCCCCACAGCATGATGGAACCCCCACCAAATTTTACTGTGGGCAGCAAGTGTTTTTCTTGGAACGCTGTGTTCTTTTGCCGCCATGCATAACGTCCCTTGTTATGACCAAATAACTCAATCTTTGTTTCATCAGTCGACAGCACCTTATTCCAAAATGAAGCTGGCTTGTCCAAATGTGCGTTTGCATACCTCAAGCGACTCTGTTTGTGGCGTTTGTGCAGAAAAGGCTTCTTCCGCATCACTCTCCCATACAGCTTCTCCTTGTGCAAAGTGCGCTGAATTGTTGAACGATGCACAGTGACACCATCTGCAGCAAGATGATGTTGTAGGTCTTTGAAGGTGGTCTGTGGGCTGTTTTTGACCGTTCTCACCATCCTTCGCCTTTGCCTCTCCGATATTTTACTTGGCCTGCCACTTCTGGCCTTAACAAGAACTGTGCCTGTGGTCTTCCAATTCCTCACTATGTTCCTCACAGTGGACACTGACAGCTTACATCTCTGCGATAGCTTTTTGTAGCCTTCCTCTAAACCATAATGTTGAACAATCTTTGTTTTCAGGTCATTTGAGAGTTGTTTTGAGGCCCCCATGTTGCCACTCTTCAGAAGAGAGTCAAAGAGAACAACAACTTGCAATTGGCCACCTTAAATACCTTTTCTCATGATTGGATGCACTTGTCTATGAAGTTCAAGGCTTAATGAGCTCACCAAACCAATTGTGTGTTCCAATTAATCAGTGCTAAGTAGTTACAGGTATTCAAATCAACAGAATGACAAGGGTGCCCAAATTTTTGCATAGCCTATTTTTCACATCTGATTTAATTTCATGCAACTTAATATTGCTACACTAAAAATCTTTGTCTGGACAATACCCCAGTACTCAGCTTTTATTAGAAAATGAATGGCATGCCACTGTGATCATTTCCTGTGACGACAGAGTAAATTATTATGCAGCCTCAGAGGGGTCCCCAAACTTTTTCATACGACTGTACTTTTGTAACCGTTTCCTCCAGCATCTTCACAAGGTCCTTTGCTGTTGTTCTGGGAATGATTTGCACTTTTCGCACCAAAGCACGTTCATCTCTAGGAGACAGAACGCATCTCCTTCCTGAGCGGTATGACGGCTGCGTGGTCTCATGGTGTTTATACTTGCATACTATTGTTTGTACAGATGAACGTGGTACCTTCAGGCGTTTGGAAATTGCTCCCAAGGATGAACCAGACTTGTGGAGGTCTACAATTATTTAGACCTTGAAATACATCCACAGGTACACCTCCAATTGACTCAAATGATGTCAAATAGCCTATCAGAAGCTTCTAAAGCCATGCCATCATTTTCTGGACTTTTCCAAGCTGTTTAAAGGCACAGTCAACTTAGTGTATGTAAACTTCTGACCCACTGGAATTGTGATACAGTGAATTATAAGTGAAATAATCTGTCTGTAAACAATTGTTGGAAAAATTACCTGTGTCATGCACAAAGTAGATGTCCTAACCAACTTGCCAAAACTATATTTTGTTAACAAGAAATTTGTGGAGTGGTAGAAAAACGAGTTTTAATGACTCCAACCTAAGTGTATGTAAACTTCCGACTTCAACTGTAGGCCTATTTACTAGCCTAGACTCTAGTCTCGACTAGACGGGAGGATCATTTTACGCAGTGCTAGTGCGGTGCACAGCCTACCAACTCACCTCGGCTGCGCACTCGATGACGCCCTAGTTTTTTTTCTCGCAGTCTTCTGCTCCTCGGAATCATGGTCACCGGTCCTCTTCCTCATCCTGAGATGTTTACTAACCGAGCCACCAGTCCTCTGCATCTGTAATGCAGCCGTTCTGTTCTAGATTGACATCTAGGCTATGTGACTAACTACTTTATTTTCTACCCTACGTATGTTCTTTTAGTCTACCTCAGAGGCTCCATGGGTGAAAGTTCAGTCGTCCCACACTGTTGATAAGGAAATGAGGGAGGAGTTAAGCGTTTTTTTATATTTGTTTTTGTTAACCTAGAGTAACCTGTGTATGTACAAGCCATGAAATAATGCTTCCCGGTGTACCTTATGAATTCACAAATTAGAAATATGTTTTTCAATCATAAGGATAAGTCAACGCACGAAGGCATACTTCAGTTTATACAATGGGGACATATAATACTTGTAGAGGGATCTTTTCACATGGAACATATACAATTCAGTAGGATACCTACAGTGTAGGCCTTTATGACTAAGGAATTTTATTTGGTATGTGTTTTCATGTTTTATGATCACAGCAATACAGCTTTGAGATCCACTGTGCTTCAATGTACAATGGCATACACAGTGTACAAATCATTAGGAACTGCTCGTTCTATGACAGACTGGCCAAGTGTTACCAGTTAAATCCACTTTGATCAGTGTAGATGGGGAGGGAGGGGGGGTTAAAGAAGGATTTTTAAGCCTTGAGACAATTGAGACATGGATTGTGTATGTACCATTCAGAGGGTGATTTAAGTGCATTTGAACATGATATGGTAGTAGGTGCCAGGTGCAACGGTTTGTGTGAAGAACTTCAACACTGCTGGGTTTTTCACGCTCAACAGTTTCCCGTGTGTATCAGAAATGGTCCACCACCCAAAGGACATCCAGCCAACTTGACACAACTGTGGGAAGCATTGGTATAAACATGGGCCAGCAGCCCTGTGAAACACTTTTGACACCTTGTAGAGTCCATGCCCCGATGAATGGAGGCTGTTCTGAGGGCAAAAGGGGGTGCAACTCAATATCAGGAAGGTGTGCTTATTGTTTTGTACAGTCAGTGTAAGTTTAGTATAGCCTTTCAACCAATCCAGTGCATTTTTGTTGAAAAATATATATTTTTAAATCAACAATACGTCAAAGGATTTAACTACTGAAAACTGAAACAAATGGGTCAAACAAAGACCAACAGATCAATCCCACTTTTCAAGCCTGCTGAAGGCGTGGTGGTGTGGTAAACACAGTGGTGGAAACAGTACTCATACTTGAGTAAAAATAAAGATTCGAAAATGACTCAAAGTGAAAGTCATCCAGTAAAGTACTACTTGATTAAAAGTCTAAAAGTATTTGGTTTTTAATATACTTAATTTACTTACGGATAGCCAGGTGCATACTCCAACACTCAGACATCATTTACAAATGAAGCATTTGTGTTTAGTGAGTCCATCATATCAGAGGCAGTAGATATGGACAGGGATGTTCTATAGATAAGTGTGTGAATGGGACCATTTTCCTGTCCTGAGCATTCAAAATCTAACAAAAAATGTTGGGTGTCAGGGAAAATATATGTAGTAAAAATCACAATTTTTTTTAGGAATATTGGTGAAGTAAAAGTAGTCAAAATAAATAGTAAAGTACATAAGTAGTTCTTCAAAAATATTTTTACTTAGGTACTTTACAACACTGGGTAAACACCACCCCCGGCTCTACTAGGGGCATGCTTGAGGTGGTCTGCGTATGTGATATTCTGTGGCCTTGCCATTCCATTTCTTGACTGTATTATACTGAACACTTTTATTTATTTATTTAACTAGGCAAGTCAGTTAAGAACAAATTCTTATTTACAATGACGGCCTACCTCGGCCAAACCCAACATAAACGCAACATGCAACAATTTCAAAGATTTTACTGAGTTACAGTTCATATAAGGAAATCAGTCAATTAGGCCCTATTCTATGGATTTTACATGACTGGGAATACAGATATGCATCTGTTTGGTCCTAAATACCTTTTAAAAAAAGGTAGGGGCGTGGATCAGAAAACCAGTCAGTAGCTGTCGTACACGTTGATTCAGAGCATCCCTAACATGCTCAATGGGTGACATGTCTGGTGAGTATGCAGGCCATGGAAGAACTGGGAGATATTAAGCTTCTGGGAATTGTATACATATCTTTGCGACATGTGGCTGTAGATTATCATGCTGAAACGTGATGGCGGTGGATGAATGGTACGACAATGGACCTCTGGATCTCGTCACAGTATCTCTGTGCATTCAAATTGCCATTGATAAAATGTAATTGTGTTCATTGTCCGTAGCATATGCCTGCCCATACCCCACCACCACCATGGGCCACTTTGTTCACAATGTTGACATCAGTAAACCTTTGGCGCACACAATGCCATACAGATGGTATGCGGTTGTAAGGCTGGTTAGACGCACTGCCAAATTCTCTAAAACAACGTTGGTAGAGAAATTAACATCAAATTCTCTGGCAACAGCTCTGGTGGACATTCCTGCAGTCAGCATGCCAACAGCACGCTCCCTCAACTTGAGACATCTGTGGCATTGTGTTGTGTGACAAAACTGCACATTTTTGAGTGGCCTTTTATTGTCCCCAGCACAAGGTGCACCAGTGTAATGATCGTGCTGTTTAATCAGATTTTTTATGCCACACCTGTCAGGGGGATGGATTATCTTGGCAAAGGAGAAATGCTCACTAACAGGGATGTAAACAAATTTGGGCAAAACATTTTAGAGAAACATGATATTTTTGCGTATGGAACATTTCTGGGATCTTTTATTTCAGCTCATAAAACATGGGACCAACACATTACATGTCACATTTATATTTTTGTTCAGTGTATATAAAACATTCAAAGTATTGTGCTCACAATAAGTTCAGATCTGCCAGGCTTGTGTTTGGAATTTGATATACACTACGCCATCTCGTCTGGTTTTCACTTAATGGGACTATCATTTGTTTTTCAACAGGACAATGACCCAGGCTGTGTAAGGGCTATTTGACCAAGAAGGAGAGTGATGGAGTGCTGCATCAGATGGCCAGGCCTCCACAATCACCCGACCTCAACCCAATTATGATGGTTAGGGATGAGTCGCAGAGTGAAGGAAAAGCGGGAACTCCTTCAAGACTGTTGGAAAAGCATTCCAGGTGAAGCTGGTTGAGAGAATGCCAAGAGTGCGCAAAGCTCTCATCAAGGCAAAGGGTGTCTATTTGAAGAATCTCAAATATAAAATAAACACTTTTTTGATTACTACATGATTCCATATGTGTTATTTCATAGTTTTGATGTCTTCACTATTATACTACAATGTAGAAAACAGTAAAAATAAAGAAAAACCTTGAGTAGGTGTTCTAAAACTTTTGACCGGTAGTGTAGTCTGGATGCAATCAGGCATCCGAATATGCATAAGCAATGTAAAGAGATGTGGGGAAATGTACATCCTACACAAATTACTTTGATAAAAACAAAGAAAAATGTGTGCCTGAGGGGAAATACACTTTCATACAGCCAGAGATGAACCACTATGGTGACAAATATTTAGCATTTAAACCATGTGACCTCTCACCTCACTGGCTGTAGAAGTGTTCTTCCTAACCAGTCCCTCAACAGCTCTCTGATTGAGCTCCAGCCTCACTGGGTCCTCAGAGGAGATGAAGGCTGGGAAGAGATTGATTCTTCCATCCCTCTATCATTCAACAAGTCAGTTAAATAAAGAGAGCATTGATAAGCTAAAATGTCCATCTCCCATCCCTGGAGAGACCTACTATATATACTGTATCTTACCATCAAGCGGTCTCGGAGGTAGAGAGGTGGGGTGGCTTGGCTCATCTCCTGGTCAGTAGGGGTGAGCGAATCATCACTGGTTCATACACACACACAGGACAGGGACATAGAGCCTAGTTAATACAACACTACTATAGAGAGAAATGGCATCTTTTGTAGGCACTAACGCTGAAAATAAAGTTTATGGTAAACAAAGGTTTGGGAGATTATGTATGTTTTGTTCAATGAGATAATGTTCATCAGTGTTTATGTAATCATAAAATGTACATAAAGGCGTCATAATTCATAAAGGTCATGTTAACTGACTGACATTATCTCGTGTAACAAAACACATAAGATTTCCTAAACCTGTGTTAACCTCAGACCTCATTTTCAGCATTTATCCCCAAATCCTTTTCTTTCCCAATAGAAATGGCTGAACAAACCAGAGGTAACTCATTTCCATTTTTAAGACTACAAACAGGCGAGCTGTATACCATGCCTTCTTAATTGCCCATGGGAAGATTAAATAAGTTGTAGTGATTTGAATGGGAATCTAAAGCGTCAGTCTCATAGACAACATCATGTTAATAAATGTAGTGCGTAACAAGAAGTATTACAGAGTGTTACGGGTTTGATTATGATATCTCTTACCTATCCAGCTCTGAATCTGGGTCAGCTCCTGATTTTTGGGCCAGTGAAGCAGCCTGGGATGGTACAACCTGAGCGGCTACAGTCTGCCCAATGTGTCATCAAGCGGCTCCGTTTCTTCATCAGCCAGTGATCATCATTGAGAGCATCTCCTTTTGTCTCCTCATCCTGAGGGAAAGAAACACTGAACACACACCCTTCCCTGTGTCCTACACAGGACTCATAACAAGGCAGCCATAGCCTACTGTAGGGGTGCACCTCAATAGTCTACAGTGGCTTCCTCTATCTCTGATCTGAACAGCAGATAGATGAAAGCATTAGGGTATTTGTTTTCACCCGTCCAGTTCATTCAGATGAGTATGAGCAGAGAACAGAATATAATGACTGTGAGCCACTTCAAACTATTGAGATGCACCCAAAACCTTGGGTAAAGTGTCATACCGTACCTCGAATTTCAGCTTGGCTCCATTGAGGTCCATGCAGGAGTGGAGACACTCCCCCACCACCATGCCCCTAACACGCACTACGCTGCTATCCAGGTGGCTCTGCATCTCTCCCAGCATGAACTGTAGCAGTTCTGACAGAGGAAAGGATAGAAGGGTTGTGATCATGACGCACCAAACAGGAGAAAATAGACTTCAACAAGACGGGACTACACGGACACTTCCCATAACAAAATGTTAGGATTTTTGTTGTTGTTCATTTATCAAATTAACACAACCTGGAGGTGGAATGGTCAGAAAGTAATGTGAACAGCTCTGATCGTGTGACACAATACTGTGCCGTAGTGTATCCGAGCATAGCTCCTGTAGCCCTGTATCACTCAGTCGTCCCACACACAGCAGCAGAGCCCGGCTCACATACAGCTACTGCCCCAGAGGGGGTTGGATGATGACAAACCGGGCCTTTTTGTCCATCAACACCAGATTCCCCATGATCCTGGACCTCTGTCGGGCCTAGAGGAAAAATAACACTTACATTATGAGAGAAAGAGATTGAACAAAGACGCAGACAGTTTGACACCTTTTTATAACCTCTAGCCATCCCCTTCCCTTACCTGTTGACAGCCTGCACCTGCCCAGTGATCACACTCTCCAGCCAGCACTCCAGGACCTTCTCCAGCAGCTTCCAGCACACAATCTGCCACACCATGTCTGAGCGAGTGCAGGAGAAGCGAGGTGCCAGCACCTCAAACACTAACCCTGCAGAAAGAGACACAAAATTATGTAACTCTTCTGATGAATGGACAAGTGAGGCAGTTGACAATCATCAATGCAGGAGAAACACATATTGAATGCAGCCTTGCTTACCACTGTGTCCCTGAACACAAGCCTTCCCCAGTGCATGGGTCACAAAAGTCAGGAAGCAGTCTTTTCCATCGGGTAACAACACAGTGTATTGACAGTAAGTGACGCACAATAACACACATGTTCGATGTAGACAGTTAAAGTTAAAACAACCATAAGTAGGCCCTTAATCAGAATTTACTATACTGCATTAAATAATTACTGTCTTCTGCATACATACAAACCTCTGAGCTTGACTGACTGGTTCTCTCCAGCGCAGTCTAAGGATGTTTATAAAAGCCAATTAAACTGCCAATAATCAAACAAGTATAATGGCAAAGTTTAGAGCTTGTCAGTGAAGTATAACCAATATTTTCCCCCCATATAAACATGTATCGTTCTTGTATCGTATCTACATACGTATCAGATCATCCTGAAAAGATGAGATAACCCCCCAGTGGATATTTAGTGTTTTGGAATGCAAATTATTCAAATGTATTTATGTTTTAATATCAGTTGTGCAAAAAACTGTTCTGTTGATATTATCCTACCATGACGGTTAGCAGTTATGCCACTGATATGACAATAATATCACTAGCTAGCTATTACTGTTGTCAAGTGGCGATTTGAGCATGTACATCTTGGTTGGGCAAACTAAACAACAACAAAAATGGAGATGCATGCCAGCAAAGCCACTACACAACACTAAACAATAATTGCACTTAATTGCACTGTAACGGTGACAAAAGGTGCCTACAAACTGTTAGGGCCTACATAAAGCCGTCCCAACAGCAGAGCTTTCTTTTCAGCACCATGGAGTGAATCCTTACCACCGCTACACCTGACTATCAGCGGCGCCTTGTCTGACAGTGAAACAGTTAATTCAGCCTCCTTTACCGCTTTAAAAAAAACATAGCTGATATGGCTGACTTGCTTAAACAAATGTGGTTTCTAATGACAATTGAGATGTACAAACTATGGCATAAGGGAACGATGAGCGGATCAGAGGCAATCCACAACTATGATTAAGACATTAATGAGCGAGCTAGGATGGACGTAGTCAATATAACAATTTGTTTAGAACTTTTGAAATGTACAGTGACAGAATTCAGAACATGGGCCATTCTTATAGTATTCTCCCTGTACACCAAGTCAGAACCGTAGGATAAAAAAGGGGGCATATAAGCAGACAAGGAAAGCACTTACATTTAATGATTTAATTTCTCTAAAACAGCCTATAGGCTACATGTGCACCACTAATTCAGAACAGTAGGCTAAGTTATGAGGGGGAAAGGGACAACATTGTTATGGTAAGAGGAACACTAACAGCTTACTACACAACATACACTTAGTATTACTTTCTTAGCTACAGTATACATATCTCCCTGGCATATTACATAATTTATGCAGCAGCATACAATACATTTTTGGACTCAGTTTGTTGTGCTATGCTCATTTGAATAGGAAGGTGGCGCAGCTGTCATCAAAGTCTGGAATTCTCTGGATTTATGGTGTTCTCGAGACAACTGGGAACTCGGAAAAAAAACAAGTTTTAATCATGAGGTCAGGGATCTTCAGGTCAGGGCTCTAGAAAGAGGCCCGAATTCCCGACTTGGAATTCCGAGTTGGATGACCGTTCAAAGCTTTCAATGTTCAACCTTATCTGGCTCATTGTGTGTTGCGAGTGAATGGTTATCCTTTTAAGCTTAAGCTACTGTAAGTCGCTCTGGATAAGAGCGTCTGCTAAATGACAAATGTAAATGTACAAGGTACTGTAGGATGTTTTTGTGTGGGTGGTAACGCTTTTATCCACAAATATTGATATAATAACATCATATCTAAGTAAACTTGAAGTGACGTGATGACATGTTGTCTGGTCCAACTACTATGACTCGTCGGACACCATGCAGTTTATTAGGCTACAGATGAAATAAGTTAGGAACTTCACAGGATGGTGAAAGTGCAAGGTGATGCTCCTTTCCAACAAATATTGAGGGTCTAATGCTGTATTCAAAACAACTGGAAACTCTGAAAAAAACAAGGTCAAATCATGACATCAGTGATCTTCAGGTCGGAAAGTCAGAGCTCTAAAAATTTGCCAGAGTTTCCGACTTGGAATTCCGAGTTGGGTGACCATTCAAAAATATTTTTCCCAGTCGGAACTAGTTTTTTTGCAAGTTCCCAGTTGTCTTGAACGGACTGAAGTCGGAAATTTCCCAGTTTTTTTTAACGCAACATTTTTCTGGTGACATGATCATCACTGCTTGGCTGCCAATTGAAGAATTAAAAATAATCTCACTCTTTAGTCCATAATAATATTATTTTGTAGGCTATACGTGCAGTCTATCTAACAGTGCGCAGATGTAGCCTATATGCGCTCTGTTGGCTAGAGTTTAAAATGTGATGGAAACTAATTTAAGTTGTATTGTCTATTCAGGTACATGGGAACTTAACCTCAAAATGTATTTTATGTGCCCTACGTCATCACGCCCTTACAAAAATGTACCACGGTACTACTATGGTACTTTCATTCATACAATGCTACTAATATGGCACTTTCACTTACAGTGCATTCAGAAAGTATTCAGACCACTTCCCTTTTTCCACATTTTGTTATGTTACAGCCTTACTCTAAAAATGATTAAATAAATGTTTTTCCCAATCTACACACAATACCCCATAATGACAAAGTGAAAATAGGTTTTTAGACATTTTTGCAAATGTATTAAAAATAAAGAACATAAATACCTTATTTATGTAAGTATTCAGACCATTTGCTATAAGACTCAAAATTGTGCTCAGGTGCATCCTGTTTCCATTGATCATCCTTGAGATGTGTCTACAACTTCATTGGAATTGTCCGTTGAGCTCCGAGACAGGACTGTGTCGAGGCACAGATCTGGGGAAGGGTACTAAACAATGTCTGCAGCGTTGAAGTTCCACAAGAACACAGTGGCCTCCATCATTCTTTAATGGAAGAAGTTTGGAAACACCAAGACTCCTCCTAGACCTGGCAGCCCGGGCCAAACTGAGCAATCGGGGAAGAATGGCCTTGGTCAGGAAGGTGGCCAAGAACCCGATGGTCACTCTGACAGAGCTCCAGAGTTCCTCTGTGGAGATGGGAGAACTTTACAGAAGGACAACCATGTCTGCAGCACTCCACCAATGAGGCCTTTATGGTAGAGTGGCCAGATGGAAGCCACACCTCAGAAACAAGATTCGCTGGTCTGATGAAACCAAGATTGAACTCTCTGGCCTGAATCCCAAGCGTCACGTCTGGAGGAAACCTGGCACCATCCCTACGGTGGAGTATGGGGGTGGCAGTATCATGCTGTGGGGATGTTTTTCAGCGGCAGGGACTGGGAGACTAGTCAGGATCGAGGGAAAGATGAACGTTGATGAATCCTTGATGAAAACCTGCTCCAGAGCGCTCAGGACCTCAGACTGGGGCAAAGGTTCACCTTCCAACAAGACAACGACCCTAAGCACACAGCCATGACAATGCAGGAGTGGCTTCGGGACAAGTCTCTGAATGTCCTTGAGTGGCCCCGCCAGAGCCCGGACTTGAACCTGATTGAACATCTTTGGAGAGACCTGAAAATAACTGTGCAGCGACGCTCCCCATCCAACCTGGCAGAGCTTGAGAGGATCTGCAGAGAAGAATGGGAGAAACTCCACAAATACAGGTCTACCAAGCTTGTAGCGTCATACCCAAAAAGACTCAAAGCTGTAATCGATGCCAAAGGTGCTTCAACAAAGTACTGAGTAAAGGTTCTGAATACTTATGTAAATGTAATTTCATTTAAACATTTTATTTTTTATTAATTTGCTAAAATGTCTAAACCTGTTTTTGCTTTGTTATTATGGGGTATTGTGTGTAGATTGCTGACGAAAAAAACTATTTAATCCATTTTAGAATAAGGCTGTAACGTAACAAAATGTGGAAAAAGTGAAGAGGTCTGAATACTTTCCGAATGCTTTTGACATTTTAGTCATTTAGCAGACGCTCTTATCCAGAGCGACTTACAGTAGTGAATGCATACATTTCACTTCATGCATTTTTTTTTGTACTGGCCCCCCATGGGAATTGAACCCACAACCCTGGCGTTGAACCCACAACCCTGGCGTTGCACACACCATGCTGGCGTTGCACACACCATGCTGGCGTTGCACACACCATGCTGGCGTTGCACACACCATGCTGGCGTTGCACACACCATGCTCTACCAACTGAGCCATGCTCTACCAACTGCGCTGTACTTCCTGAATTACCATGGTATAGATAGATGTGGATCATGGAAATACCATGTTTTTTAACCTGCATTATACATTCTACCATAGTAACGCAGAATTATGCTGCAAATAATTATCATATAGTACCATCTTTCTTAGTTGTGCGTTACCATAGCACAATCTCAGTATCATGTATTCAATAAATAAACCCCACAAGGTCAAAAGAGGTTGGTTGGTTTTATATTGATGACATTTCTGATAAAGTCAGGCTACTATTGTTGGTCCTAGTTTGTCTGTAAAATCAAAGAAAAAGGGAAATAGTTGATGGGAAAAAGGGGTAATACTTTCTGTATTAATTGTACCATTTTTTGCTCATGTTTGTGTTCCCGGTCTTGTGTTCACCTTTCCAACAAGTCAGTTCGTCAAATTTCTTCAGAGCTTCCCTGGTCAACTGTAACTGCTGTCCTCGATTGCAACACTCACTGCAGAGTTCCAAACTGCCTCTGGAAGCAAAGTCAGCACAAGATTTGGATTTCCATGGCCGAGCAGCTGCACACTAGTCTGAGATCACCATGCGCAATGCCAAGCTTCGGCTGGAGTGGTGTGAAGCTTACCGCCATTGGACTCCGGAGCAGTGAAAACGTGTTCTCTGGAGGGATGAATCACGCTTCACCATCTAGCAGTCCGACGGATGCACAAAGCGAGGTCCATATAGAAATGGTTTGTCGAGATTGGTGTGGAAGAACTTGACTGGCCTGCACACAGTCCTGACCTCAACCCCATCTAACACCTTTGGAATGAATTGAAACGCAGACTGCGAACCAGGCCTAATCGCCCAACATCAGCGCCCGACCTCACTAATGTTCTTGAGGCTGAATGGAAGCAAGTCCCCTTCAGCAATGTTCCACCATCTAGCGGAAAGCCTTCCCAGAAGAGTGAAGGCTGTTATAGAAGCAAAAGGGGGACCAACTCCACGTTAATGCCCATGATTTTGGAATGATATGTTCGACGACCATACTTTTGGTCATGTAGTGTATATGGTAGCCAAATGTTTGGCATTGTGTAGTCATTTACAGTATTTAAAGTCAAGGGTGTTGCCCTTGATTCAGACCTGCAGAGGGAGCCGCTCGCTCTAGTGGTTGCTTCAAGCAATCTCACTCTTGAGCTAACCTGCCTAGTAAGGGTGCGTTTGTAAATTCCCTCAGGATAACTGATTAATTTACCAACACTCAACACCCCTTGAATATGGCCAGTGTCAGTAAACGTCAGCAAAAAATTTAGGAACGGACAATCTGATAACTCTCTGAATTTCCTAATGCACAGAGCACACTCTGGCTCTCCAGATTGAATTTAGGAACACACCCAAAGAGAAGCATTGTAACTTGGTGTTTTTAGGGATATGTTGAGAATTGCATGAGGGAAATGTATCTATGAGATAAAATGACAATTTATACCTTTTTACAAGTAGTTTTTTAGTATGTTGGCTATTAAGAATTGTATAAGAGTAGCCAAGTCATGGTACTGTTGCAATACCATAGTATTTCCCTACCATGGTAGTGACCAGAAAAACATGATAGTACCATGGTATTTCTTTCATTTTACTACCATGGTACATTTTTGTAAGGGCGCACAGCATTTTATCAGCAACAAGCCATTGTTTAATAGATTTTAGAATATTCGCATGAAAATCTGTCGCCAATTGGATGGAAGCCTAGCTAATGTGTTGTTTTGTATGTGTTTATATAGAATAGAATATAATCCACTAAGATATAAATACTTTACTCTTCTCTGTTTTATTCTTTGGTCAAAAAGCTGATCCATCAGGTTTTGAACCTAAAGTCAAGGGAAATTGACTCATTGAATTTGATAGAAAAATAGTCAGCTGATTGAAAAGAGGAACAGAAAGTCAGAAAAATACCACCATACAATTGCAGACACATCAGAAAGCTGTATTAACACTTTCACAACTCCTACTGTCGCATGGCTAATGGTCATGCGGTCAGAAAACAATATCTTGACCATGATTTTTACTCAAATCACCATTTTCTTTGTACATAACTAACCTATTTCACAACGACAGAGGATGAGCATTTAAACAACAGGAGAAGGAATCCCCTAAGATAAATCTGTTTTTTTACAAAACCGGCAAGGTAGGCAACATTATCATAACATTAAGCTGATAACATTATTATAACATTAACATATTATTATTCTAACCACTAAAATGTGTAATGTACAGTACCAGTCAAAAGTTTGGATACACCTACTCACTACAGGGTTTTTCTTTATTTGTACTATTTTCTATATTGTAGAATAATAGTGAAGACAAAAACTATGAAATAACACATATGGAATCATGTAGTAACCAAAAAAGTGTAAAACAAATCAAAATATCTGTTATATTTGAGATTCTTCAAAGTAGCCACCCTTTGCTTGAAGACAGTTTTGCACACTCTTGGCGTTCTCTCAAGCAGCTTCATGACGTAGTCACCTGGAGTGCATTTCATTTAACAGGTGTGCCTTGTTAAAAGTTCATTTGTAGAATTTATTTTCTTCTTAATGCGTTTGAGCCTATCAGTTGTGTTGTGACAAGGCGGGGGGGGGGGGGGGGGGGGGGGGGGGCGGTATACAGAAGATAGCCCTATTTGGTAAAAGACCATGCACATATTAGGGCAAGAACAGCTCAAATAAGCGTTTTTTCAAGTGCAGATGCAAAAACAATTAAGTGCTATGATGAAATTGTCTCTCATGAGGACCGCCACAGGAAAGGAAGACCCAGAGTAACCTCTGCTGCAGAGGATAAGTTCATTAGAGTTACCAGCAAAAATAAATGCTTCACAGAGTTCAAGTAACAGACACATCTCAACATCAACTGTTCAGAGGAGACTGTGTGAATCAGGCTTTCGTCGTGGAATTGCTGCAAAGAAACCACTACTAAAGGACATCAATAAGAAGAAGAGACTTGCTTGGGCTGAGAAACACGAGCAATGGACATTAGACTGGTGGAAAGCTGTCCTTTGGTCTGATGAGTCCAAATTTGAGAGTTTTGGTTCTAACCGCTGTGTCTTTGTGAGATGCAGAGTAGGTGAACGGATGATCTCTGCATGTCTGGTTCCCACCATGAAGCATGGAGGAGGTGTGATGGTGTGGGGGTACTTTGCTTTTGACACTGTTGGTGAATTATTTAGAATTCAAGGCACACTTAACCAGCATGGCTACCACAGCATTCTGCAGCTATTCACCATCCCATCTGTTTTGCGTTTAGTGGAACTGTCATTTGTTTTTCAACAGGGCAATGACCCAACACACCTCCAGGTTTTGTAAGGGCTATTTGACCAGGGAGAATGATGGAGTGCTGCATCAAATGACCTGACATTCCAGGTGAAGCTGGTTGAGAGAATGCCAAGTGTGTGCAAGGCAGTCATCAAAAGCAAAGGGTGTCTACCTTGAAGAGTCTAAAATCTATTTTAATTTGTTGAATTTTTTTTGGGTTACTACATGATTCCATATGTTATTTCATAGTGTTGATGTCTTCACTATTATTCTACAATGTAGAAAATACAAAAAATAAAGAAACTCTTGAATGAATAGGTCTGTCCAAACGTTTTGACTGGTACTGTACATGTGTGCATACACTGAGTATACAAACCGTTAAGAACACCTGCTCTTTCCATGACAAAGACTGACCAGGTGAAAGCTATGATCCCTTATTGATGTCACTTGTTAAATCCACTTCAATCAGGGTAGATGAAGGGGGGGGGCAGACAGGTTAAAGAAGGATTTTTCAGCTTTGAGACAATTGGGACATGGATTGTGCATGTGTACCATTCAGAGGGTGAATGAAATATTTAAGTGCCTTTGAACAGGGTATGGAAGTAGGTGGCGGAAACTGGTTTGTGTCAAGAACTGCTCAAGTGTTCCTGTGTGTATCAAGAATGGTCCACCACACAAAAGACATCCAGCCAACTTGACACAAGCATTGGAGTCAACATGGGCCAACATCTCAATATTCGAAAGGTGTTCCTAATGTTTGGTGTACTCAGTGTATTTGTAATGTAATGCAATTTTCTATTAAAAAATAATGTGTTTCGATTGGATTACATTTTCTTTCTATAGATGGAGAAATTCTTTCTTCTGCCTTTTCTGTTTACAATGTGCTGGGCTGTGCCTCAAGGTGAGAAATCTGACCATTTATTCCTAAATCCAGAGCCCAAAGTTTGTCACGCTACAATAGATATATTGTCTCTGTATTTTATTTATTCATGTATCCTTTTTCCAAGACAGAAAGTAGGTGCCAAGGTAGCCTAAAGATCTTGAGAAAACAGCAATCTGCCTATTTTTAGGTTAGAACAGAATAAACAGTCATTCATGCAATTATTCATAATTAAATTAACTCTCAAAAAGTCTTGGTGCCTGACAATACTGTCTCCACATGTCGAATATGATCATTATTCAGATCTAAATGGCCTACAAGAGAAATTTACATCAGAGCATGTATTGTACTGTGGGGCTCCAGTGTGTCGCAGCGGTCTAAGGCACCGCATCTCAGTGCAAGAGGCGTCACTACAGTCCCTGGTTTGAATCCAGGCTGTATCACATCCGGCTGTGATTGGGAGTCCCATAGGGCGGCGCACAATTGGCCCAGCGTGGTCCGGGCTTGGCCGGTGTAGGCCGTCACTGTAAATAAGAATTTGTTCTTAACTGACTTGCCAACAGGAGAAAACTATTCTTCTGTGACAGTATGTCTCAGGTAAAAAATGTAGTATTCAATACTTCAATATCTGTCTGTATCTAGCATTAGAAAGCTGTGCAATGCATATGGGCAACAATACTATGGTGTGAGCAGCAGTCAAACACCTGTGAAATATTTATTTTTCTGTGGTAATTCTTAGTAAATAAGTGGGTAATACATTTTTATTTTTTTTGCATTTAGTTAATTTCAGCCACAAAATGTATTTCCAAGGCTTAGCTAACGTGTGTATTATGAATTTCCTAAAGGTATTTCACAGATGTCAAGAGGGCGTTTTCCATCTTTTCCATGGCAACTCCGACAAGCACCAATGACTTTCTGTTGTTCAAAAAGTCTAATGGTGACATGGAGCTACATGTTAGAAATGTGGGAAGTGTATTCACAGGGCTACCAGGTGAGCAGAACATGTGGATGTCTCTGTGTGGGAGCTGGGACTCAGTCACCGGACTCAGTCAGGTTTGGATCAATGGGAAGCCGAGTGCAAGGAAGCTGGGATACACTGCTGGGAGTGTGCTGAATGGAAAACCCATCATCATCCTTGGTCAGGAGCAGGATTCTTATGGTGGACATTTCGATAAGGGACAAGCGTTTATTGGTCAACTCACTGATGTGCACATGTGGAATTATGTTCTGTCACCTTGTGAGATCCAGCGCTTCACAAGCGACTTAAATTTCACCCCTGGGAATGTACTTAACTGGAGGTCCCTTGAGTACACGATTGATGGGCATGTGGTTCTAGAAAACAAGCAAACACCTTGCCAAGAATGAGCAGTGTTAACCAATCATTCAGCGTTGTTGAGACATGTTGACTATAATCAAACATCTGAATATGCATGTGTGACTATTCACAACTATTCTGCAAATCATCATAAAGTGTTTTTCTAATCAAATCAAGAAACACATTATATTCTTTCCTAAAGCAATATCCTCCAATGAATCTATTAAAATGACACTCTTTATAGTAAATAGTGTATTTCAGTGCAGGCTCATTGCAAGCCCAGTCTGGGGACAGAGGGGAGGGCAACATGGTTGGGAACGGTGTGATACATTTTTTAAGTTGGTCGAATTAAGGTCGAAGTCAGACATTTTTAAAGGGCAATTTCTCAGGGTAAGAATTTTGCTAGGACTGTCTGGGAGTGGTCTGAGTGGGGAGTGGAAAACTGAAAATGAGCTTTTATTGGCAGAGAGGTTTGGAACTTTCTTATTGGTCTATTAACTCATTTACTGCATGGTGATGTCACCATGGAACGCCAAAACTCCATCCCACCAAAACAGCCTGAAATTTCAGGCAGTCGGTTCAAACAGCTCTTACACTAAAAGGGCATTATCATTATTCTCACTATTCCACAGTATTATTCCAACTTCATAGTGTGAAAATATATATAAAACACAGAAAAATCCAGTTTTTATTTGGGTAAGCAAACATACTTAATCCACATGTTTAAGGACGAAGTCAACCAAATCAGTTATTCAAAGATAAAACCCCAAAATACAGTTTTGTTTATTTACAAAACATTCAAATCATGTAAACTAATAAGGTACAGTAATTGATTTACACTTCAATCTGTATGAGCCATGTTATTACCTGGGTTGTCTAGCAATATGCAAACACTTATGCAAACACAAATAAATTGAAATTGTATCCTATGCGATGTTTGCTTAAATTTTTATGCAGTCCAGACAAACGAAAACACATCTGGAATTGGTAACCTTATCATGACATTTCAGACTTTACAGAAGAGCCAACAGATAGGGTAGAATTAGAGTCTCCCAGTGATTGGTGGACCAGGTACACACCAAATGTCACCTAAAAAACAAACAATCAGAACACATTTACAGCATACTTACTGAATGGGCAAAATGGCCATTGTATCCAAAAGGAGTAATTTGGGGATAAAGGATACTGTGTACTTTGCTGTGTGCTTTCTTTGTTCTTTTTCTTGTTTTCTATGTACTCTGGCTACCTCTGATCTAAGGTCAATAACACAGACCGTTGCAAATGCAGTCCACCCAGTAGTAAGTCAGATGGTGTGTCATGGTATAGGGACTTTCTGAAAACACTACACATCCTGGAACACACTGAAATTAAACACAAACTTCCCCTCTCTCTCTCTCTCTCTGTCACACACATACACACAAGCACACTGCAGCAGTTGTTTTACACTGACCTTCCCCTTGCGATAGGCAGAGAGGGACAGAAGAGGCTCCTTGGTCTTGGCTCCTGTGCTCTGATCAACCCCGATCATCTGGCATCTGCCACACCGACCTTTCACCTTCATGTCACATCACAAAGAGATGATGCAGTTATAGCTTTTCATGACCATTTCGGTAATAAGTGTCACCGTTTATGATCTGCATCCTCACCTGGAAATGGGTATTTCCAATAGTCAAGTGTGACCAATCATCTTCCTCAAATGGCTCCTTTCCAGAGATGACTAAATTGGCCCGAAATCGACTAATAAGCTTCTGTGTGTCAAGAGGCTGATGGTCATCAGAGGATTCCTGTCTGTCCCACAGTGGTTAGATGAACCACAAGGAACAAGAAAAAAGGATGGCTCACATTAAACAAAAATAGTTGATAATTCAACTGTAACTGTTCACAGAAATTACTTGGGGATTGTTGTGAATAACGCCCTGCTATCAACTAATCAGCATCCAGGATTCAAACAACCCATTTTATAATGCAGAATTTAGTATGTCACAAATTTCAATGTCCTCCACCAAGAATGAGTGAGGCCCTCAGGCAATAATAACATGTTATACTATACCTGCTTGTGATATGTCTCTGAAGCAAATCGACACTGGCACGGTTGACTATTAGGTACTGGGCTTCATTCACCAATGAGAGGGCAGTGGACGAGACCTCTGGGGCAAGTCATTATGCATTTAAGAGGGCAAAGAAAATTCCAAAATTCATGCATACAAAATACTGAACAAAAATATAGACGCAACAGTGTTGGTCCCATGTTTCATGAGCAGAAGAAGAAAAAAAATCCCAGGAATGTTCAATACTCACAAAAAGTGTATTTCTCTCATTCTGTGCATACATTTATTTGCATCCCCGTTAGTGAGCATTTTCCAAGTTAATCCATCCACCTGACAGGTGTAGCATACCAATAAACTTATTAAACAGCATGATCATTCCACAGGTGCACCTTGTGCTGGGGACAATAAAAGGCCACTCTAAAATGTGCAGTTTTGTCACATAACACAATGCCACAAATGTCTCAAGTTTTGAGGGAGCATGCAATTGGCATGCTGACAGGACAGCAGGAATGTCCACCAGAGCTGTTGCCAGATAATTGAATGTTCATTTCTCTACCATAAGCCGCCTCCAACTTCGTTTTAGAGAATTTGGCAGGACTCCCCACCGGCCTCACAACCACAGACCAAGTGTAACTCCAGCCTGGACCTCCACATCTGGTTTCTTCAGCTGTAGGGTCGTCTGGAGGGGTATTTCTGTATGTAATAAAGCCCTTTTCTGGGGAAAAAAACTAATTCTGATTGGCTGGGCCTGGGTCCCCAGTAGGTGGGCCTCCCCAGATGGCCATGCGCCTTCACAATCTTCAGTCTCTATCCCACTACTCTCTCTCCTCTATTATCCTATCATCTCTCCATTCTGCTAAATCCTTCTCCCTCTCTCAACATCGACAAGACGGAACTGCTCTTCCTCCCGGGGAAGGCCTGCCTTCTCAAAGACCTCTCGGTCACGTTTGAGAACCCCACAGTGTTGCCCTTCCAGAGTGCAAATAACCTTGGCGTGACCCTGGTCAACACCCTGTCGTTCTCTGCAAACATCAAAGCAGTGACTCGCTCTTGCAGGTTCATCCTCTACAACAGCCGTAGAGTACAACCATACCTCACACAGGAAGCGGCGCAGGTCCTAATCCAGGCACTTGCTGTCGGGACTACTGGAACTCACTGTTGGCTGGGCTCCATGCTTGTGCCATCAAACCTCTGCAACTTATCCAGAACACTGCAGCCTGCCTGGTTATCAACCTTCAAGTTCTCCCAAGTCACTCCACTGCTGCGCACACTCCACTGGCTTCCAGTTGAAGCTTGCATACACTACAAGACCATGGTGCTTGCCTACAGAGCATCAAGAGGAACTGCCCCTCCCTACCTTCAGGCTATGCTCAAATCCTACACCCCAACCCAAGCACTCCGTTCTGCCACCTCTGGTCTCTTTGCACCCCTACGGGAGGGCAGCTCCCGCTCAGCCCAGTCCAAGCTCTTCTCTGTCCTGGCACTCCAATGGTGGAACCAGCTTCCCCCTGAAGCTAGGACAGCAGAGTCCCTGCCCATCTTCCGAAAGCACCTGAAACCCTACCTCTTCAAAGAGTATCTTAAATAATCCCCTCCTCACCTCGAACTGACTTTGCTGATAACTACTGTGATATGTGGTTGTCCCATCTAGCTATCTTAAGATGAATGCACTAACTAACTCGCTTTGGATGAGAGCGTCTGCTGAATGACTAAAATGTAAAATGATACTCTAGTATTGCATCTGAAATTAAGTTTACCAAGGACATTTCCCATTCACCTTTTTCATGGCCCTTTTTCATGTCGCGACTGAAATCAGGACTTTGCCTTATCAAACGACAAGGCTGTCCAAGGAACTCTGAGAGCCATGACGCAGCTTCATCGCCACAGTCCACTGTCTCCACCCTTTGGATGGAGAGAATACAATAACAACCATTACAACATTTCGGGAATCAAGGGGATGGTCAAATATCCTTATTTTAAATGATCTGTTATAACATCTGAAGGTGACTAAAAGGTATTGAAAAAAATATTCTGTGAAAGATGCGTCAAAATGAAACATGTCATTCTGATGATACATGTCTTTCAAGCCTACTCTACAAAGACATAGCTAGTAGTTTAATAAGAAAGCCAACTCACCTGTCACCACACACCATGTTTTGACACACCCTATGACTCTGGTGTGGCTCATTGTGGTTTTCCAAAGGGACACAAATAACGTTCATTCCTGAGAGAGAAGAGGAACTCTTTTAGAACAGTTCTGAAAATGTGTTACTGAAATGTATTTGAGGGGTGCTGCTGAATAAAAATTCCTGACGTGTCACAATAAAACATTTTATAAATGTATATATAAATACTCAGTTTATTAGGTACACCACCCCTTTCACGAAAATGGTTCGCTCCTAGAGACAGTGAGTCACGTGGCCGTGGTTTGCTATATAAAAGCAGGCGGACAGGCATAGAGGCATTCAGTTACTGTTCGCTTGAACATTAGAATAGGCTAAACGAATAACCTAACTGACATTGAGCATGGTATGATTGTCGGTCCAAGCGTGCCGGTTCCAGTATTTCAGAAATGGCCGGCATCCTCTACTTCTCATGCACGACAGTGTCTATCTAGGGTTTACCGAGAATGGTGCGACAAACAAAAAAACTTCCAGTCAGCTGCGGTCTTGTGGGCGAAAACAGCTCGTTGACGAAAGATCGAAGGAGAATGGCAAGAATTGCGCAAGCTAACAGGCAGGCCACAAACAGGCAAATAATGGCGCAGTACAACAGTGGTGTGCAGAACGGAATCTTGCAACGCACAACTTGTTAGTCCTTGTCATGGATGGGCTGTTACAGCAGACGACCACACCGGGTTCCACTCCTAAAGGCTAAAAACAAGAAAAAGCAGCTCCAGTGGGCACGCAATCACCAACACTGGACAATTGAGGAGTGGAAAAACATTGCCTGGTCTGACGAATCCAGGTTCCTGTTGCTTCATGCTGATGGCAGAGTCAGGATTTGGTGTAAGCAGCATGAGTCCATGGCCCCATCCTGCCCGGTGTCAACGGTACAGGCTGGTGGCAATGGTGTACTGGTGTGGGGAATGTTTTTCTGGCACACGTTAGGTGCCTCACTACCAATTGAACAATGTTTCCATGCCATGAAAAATTCTGTCTGTTCTGGAGGCAAAGGGAGATCTTTGATGTTATGGAGCTATTTTGCTTCCACCGGTCCAGGGGCCGTTGTTAAGGTCAACGGCATCATGAACTTTATCCAGTACCAGGACATTTTAGCCAAAAATCTGGTTGCCCTTGCCAGGAGGTTGAAACTTGGTCACAAGTGGATCTTTCAGCAAGACAATAACCCCAAGCACACATCAAAACAAAATAATAAATGGTTAATTGAACACAAAATCAACATTTTGCAATGGCCATCTCAGTCTACGGACTTCAGACCCATTGAAAACCTGTGGTTTGAATTGGAGAAGGCAGTCCATAAGCGCAGACGAAGGATACCAAGGATCTGGAAAGATTCTGTAAGGACAAATTGTCTAAGATCCCTCCCAATGTGTTCTCCAATCACATTTTTTTTTGTTTAAAGGCTCAGTGCTGTTATCCTTGCAAGGTGAAGTATGGGAAGGTATTGAAAACAGGGGTGCCTAAAACATTATTACTTGTTTAACAAAATGTATTTCTCTGGGCAGTTGTATTAGTATAAAATAATAATTGAAAAACATTTGCATACAACATTTACATTTTAGCAGACACTCTTACCCAGAGTGACTTACAGTAGTGAGTGCATACATTATTTATATAATATAGCTCAGATTTGAATAATTGATTTTATAGTCTTTTTCGCACATCCTTATCAAGGGTGCCACAACCTTTGGAACTGACTATATAGATGTCTGACCTGAGGCCTGCAGGTGCAGTGTGTTTGAGGGCAGGTAGATCTGTGGATGAATGAGGCATAAGCGTGGTTCTCTCTTTTGGTTCAGACAGACTCTATTACCATTCACCACCATCCAGCCCCGGTCATGGAGCAGACCCAGAGGGCCCACTGGCCAGTCAGTCACCTGCATAAACCCATATCACAATCAAAACACAGAAGCAGTGAGAAATCAATTGATAGTACTGCTAGGCAAACACACATATTGTAATTGTGTTTAGTTGATGAAATAGTACTTCTTACAACTAATATCCAACGCTAGGTTTTTGATACTTTTATCAAATCATAATATGGGTATTTGGTGAACTATAATAATTTGCATTGTAGATTTAATGACAGCCAAACAATATTAAAAGTGAAATGTGCTCAAACCTCAAACGCTGCACAGGATTTGATTGGATATATGTAAATGTTAGTCAGAGTCTGGGCCTTCTCATGGCTCTTTGCTTCTTTGGTGATGGCCTTCCCTCCACGTTGGTTCACAACTGGATCTGTAGAGGCATGCACTCTCTCATCTATGTGGTCAGGTTTACCATTGGTAAGCATGCTGAGCAGACATTGACTGGAACCTTTAGAAGAGGTGTTCGATTTCAGTCTGTCTAGTTTATCTTGGTCCACTTTTACTGGTTTCTCCACAAAGCACTCCGCAACAAAGTTCAGGAAGTTTTGGCAGTCCTGGAAGGTTGACATGTAGCCGAAAGATACACGCACAGATCCCGTTGGACGGCCGTCTACCAGGTCTATGTTGTCTCCACAGACATGACCCGCCTTGAAGAACACAGAAGAGGACATGACAACAGTATATTAAGATGAAGAATAATCTTTATCGTTTTTTTGCACAAACACGTGCAATGACACTTACAATTCATTACTCACCTGTAGGTTGCTCTTCACCACTTGACTGGTGATGCCAAGGAAGAGCTGACAGGCACCCGTGTTGCAGAAGCAACCTGTCCGCACATGGATATTAAAAAGGCTAGCCAGCTTGTCCACCTAAGGAGACGAGAAAATGGAAAACGGCTAGACATTTAAATCAATCAGCAGAAATGTAAGACAGAAAAATAAATTGCATTCATAACACACTTAGGCTTTGTTAATTCTGAATTGACTTGTGTGTGGATGTGTGAAATAAATAAATGCAAAAAAACTCTAGGGTGTAGTAAATAAAATAAGCTCATTTGAGTGGACCTGAGAGTATCCAATCATTTGTCCATGACAGTCCATCAAGTTGAAGTTGAGGATGGCTCCCTGTGTGTTCGGGTTCTCAAACTCACTGTGGGAGTATATCTGAGCAACTGGTTGTCCGTTGCCATGGCAAAGACTAGACAGCAACATGTAGGTATAGCGTGTTAAACCAAATGTATGCAGCTGGATTTTGTCCATGCCTCCTGAAGGAGAAAAAAATTATACTGAGCTGCAATACAATAGTAGAAGGGTTTCATTGACTCATTTCAATCTCTGTAGAATATTGGTCCCCTCCTTACTGATGTTAAAGATTTCTGTCAAATTGATTTAATGAACAACCACTTGAAAATGATTTCAAATTCAGAGTTCTTACTTTGATACTTAATGTAATGACAGATGATATTGATGCATAACTTTTTGTTTAATCCATGTCTTTTAAATTATTCACATGTACATACCTGTGAGCGTGTGGAGAGAATCAAAACTATGATTTAGAGCAATGATGTCTAGGAAAGAGACGGTGCCATCTTCAAACCTTAATTCGAGAACAAAACCACAAGATGTCACAAAAAAAAAAAAAAAAATCACACTAAATATTTTCTCTCTAAGCCTTGCTCACTCAACTTCATAAATAACTTCAAAAAATCATATTTGTTCATTTACATGTGTATAATTACATTTCAAAGCTCATGCAATAGTTTACCGGCTAGCCATATTTGGCGCTGGCACATAATAGTTATCCCCTGCTAGGTAGGCCGCTGCTGTCCCCCCACCAAAATACGTCTTTCTTAGGAGGGCAGCTGTATCATTCCGGACGAGAAGAGCCCCTAAACCTGTGGGGAAGCCAAACATCTTATAGAAGGAGAAGGGAACAAAGTCCGCTGGGTGCTCCTGCAGATCCAGCGGAGAGCAGCTGGCAAAAGAGGCAGCATCCAGCAGGACGAACCACCGGCCCTGGCTGTCACACGCTGGGTAGAGCTGCCGCGCCTGGATGCCCCTCACGTACCCCAGAGGGTATTTTCTGCCAGAGAAATTGCTCTGTGCTGGGTAACAGAAGAGGTGTGGTGTCTGGCAACTGCTGCCTTCACTCTGGGCCACATCTTTGGCTCTGGCCTCTATCTCCTCGGGAGAGACAGGTAGAGAAACTACTCCCAGTGCTGAAGTAACTCCTCTGATACCAACCACCGAGGTATGGTTATCAGTCAGATAGCAGAACTGACTGGCTGGCTCCGTAGCAGTGGGAGGCCTCCAGGGAAAGCTCTCAGCGACTAATTTGAGAGCTGCCGTACTGCCAGAGGTGAAAATCACTGAGTAATCGTCTGGAGTGGTGTTAAAATGCTGCAATATCCTGCATGAAAATACATTTCTGTTCAGTACATGTCCTCAATAGGAGGGCATAAATTAGTGGTCACACAGTCACATTCATTAGGATGGTATAATGGTGATTAATTATTTCTGTGAAAGAGGCTTACCTGTATCTGACATGCTCCACTGTGTCATGTGTCAGTCTGCTGCTGGGGTTATGGCTGTGAGGGTTGCCTAAAAACAAAAATATTAGAAGAATATATTGAAACTATTTCTCAAGCAATAATTTTGCTAGGACTGTGGTATGAGTGAGGGGAAAAATTAAAACTAGCTGTTATTGGCAAAGAGGTTTGGAACTCTTTGTTATTGGTCTATTAACCAATGTAAAGCCTGGTGATGTCACCAGGCAAACCAAACACCCGCCCATGCACATAGTCTGATTTAAAGGTCCTGTGTAAATTGTATTTTCAACCAGCAACTATCATGAGATAACATTGATAAAATGTTTTCACACTTTTACAGTGTTAGTTTCATCAGCTGTTGTACAATATGATACAAAACACAGGAAAACTTCATTTTAACTAAACTGGGCCTTGAAGATAAAGGACCCAGCAGCCTATTTAGTTGGTGTGGAGCAGCAACAGTCTCTGAGTCGGAAATTCAGGTGCAAATCAATCAGTCAAATGTAATTATAAAGACATCAGCAGATGTCACAAAGTGCCATACAGAAACCCAGCCTAAAACCCCAAACAGCAAGCAATGCAGATGTAGAAGCATGGTGGCTAGGAACCTAGGAAGAAGCCTAGAGAGGAACCAGGCTCTGAGGGGTGTCCAAAAACAGGAGGTATTTATTTACGGTGCAGGGCAGGCAGTGATGAAGAAGACTGGATACAAAAAGGGCAGGCAGTTATGAAGACTGGATACAAATTTGAGTATTTATAAAGTGAACAGTCTGTATTAGGAAAAACAGTTGAAAAAAATACTTGTAATTTGCAATTGGCTACTTTGCTACTTATAGGCAAAACACCTATAAACAAATCTGAGTTTGGCAGAGCTATAGCCCAGTAACAGGGAACAAAACCGGAAAAGGAAATCATTTGAGGAAGAGAACCCGAACCGGAAACATATGTGATCTATACTCTTCTGGAACAGAACAGTTCTTTTAAAAGAATGGGAACCAGTTAATAACATTATTTTACATTCCAGGCATATTTTTTCCAGTCCCCTTACTCTGTCACTCACAAACGTATTCCAGTGCCATATTCCAGTTTGCATGTGTGTGTGTGTAGGGTACCTGCCCCTCCCCTCTGAAGCAAGGTTACAAGCATTATTCAGAAATTAAAAGAATGGATTGAGGAAGTTAAGGAACCTATAGTTTCACATTGTATTTATTAACTACAAAAAGCTAAGACATGTTTTTAATTATAGTTCTGCTCTGCACACACAACAAGCTTGTTAGTTAGCTAGTTAACGTTTGCTCTGGTTCAACGTTAAACCAACTCGGAAGTTCAAAAACGTTCAAAGTTCTCCATAGAAGTCGCCCATCTGTAGGCATAATTCTGTGGGCCTTATTCAGATCATGTATGTCATAACAAGATGCCCAGCACTTCAAGGCAAGCTTCCTCCATCCTCTCTTTATGTTGCATCTCACGCCCTACACTGTGACTGGCAGCATAGTGTGTGTGTTTGTATTTCATTATGATTAAACCATGCTGTTAAGACAAAATAAAATTAGTTGTTAACGACTTCCTGTACAGATGAAATCACTTACCTGCTCCATGGCAAGCTGCTCTATCAACACTGATAGGTGAAGTAATTTAATGTAGAGCGAAATGTAAAAAAATATATAATTTTCAGAGGTTTAAAAAGGAAGGCAGATTACCTAGGTGTGACATTATGGCCCAATCCAGCCTTTTTGCCTAAGGTTTTATCATCCGTTCACATCAATCAAGCCCTCGAGGTGGCGGCCTACTGCCCCTCTCCTTTCCAGAATGCGGAGGAGGAGCGAGCAAATCTCCTGTGTCCAGTACGTTCCCTCAAATGCAATATGCAAGCCATGGCGCACTACAGGAAGTCAGACCAGCTGTTTCTGTGCTTTGGTGGGAAGTAAGTCCGGTGCTGCTGGGTAAATTGGACAACGGCTGACCCCCGCCATTCAGTTTATGCCTCTACACCTGTTTGTGGGGTTTGGGGGGGCTGACCACGGCAACGGCCTCCTGGGGGATGGGGGGTTGGCTGCATCGCCATCTTGGGCTGGCGAGCACCTGTTTTAGGTTAGTGGTAGGGCCAAAGGCGTGTGTAGGGCTGGGCCGAGTTAGAGCGGCAAGGTTGACGTGCGTCAGGCCTCCCTCTGCCCCGACTCTGTGATGCCTGCTTTCTGGGCTGTGCGTTCCACAGCGGTGTAGCCTGACTCAGCTGTTTTGTACATTTGATGGCGCGCTCAGCCGTGGGGCTGAAGAGCAGTACGGGGACCACTGGGAGCTATCTCAGCATCCTCCTGGAGTCATCGGACATTGGGGCTTGGGCGAACCAGACCTGGCGACGAGTCACAACCACGGTGGACATCAGTCTGCCTAGCTCTCTAGTCATGATTGCAAATGCTTGAAGAGATACATCATTCAGGCTGCAGAGATCCAGGTCTGCTTTGAATTCATCCACCTTAGGCATATTGTCCAGCCCATATTGTTTTGTGTCGCCCATGGCAGGTAGCATCCTACTATCCTTGCCGTGGTGGGCGAGAGCCCGCGGGTCGACCCAGCATCTCTGAAGCTCTGTAAGAAAAGCGGGTGAAGGTGGCCCCCGAACAGTGTAGCTGCCGGGGCCTTCTTAAAGAACGGGTTAGCCGCAGGGGCTGTGGCTTGAAGGTCATCAAGCTCTAGCCTAGCTAAGGCCGCACGCAGGACAGCACATAGTGAGGCAAAGCTTTCTTTTGACTCAGTTTGATCAGAGCCTTGGAATGACTCCTCTAACCCATCTTTAGCATTGAGACTGAATGGGTCTACAACAATGGTTGGCCCCTTTCCATCGCAATGTTGGGCATGTCATCATCCTGGTCACTAAAGTGCCGGTTGGATGCCTGAGTGGAGAGCAGATCATCATCGCGGCTATTCGAGTCCTCTGTTGCGTCCCCCATGCTGGAGGGAATGATAGAGGGCCCGACTCAGGGTGCTTGAAGGAATGCAAAATCGTTTTTTCTGCTCTATCTCAGAGGATAAGGAATCGGATAAAGAACCTTTTTCACCTATTATATTACTTAAATCATTAACTAATATAATAGTAACAGGAGACTGTATTACAACAGCTACCACAATATACAGTAAAAGGTAGAGAGCTACAATAATCTGGCGGGAGTTGTACAGCACCCGCAAAATAAGTTTAGGTTAGCCTAGCTATGACCACAGGGCTGGAGCAGGAGAGATATGTTTAAACGTAAGCTTGTTCATGTGAAACATGCACGAACGGCCGTCGTTTGGTGAGCCAAGCTGACAACACATAGTGGCAGCTAGGTTGAGTTGGTAGACTAGCATGTCAGTAATACCTGGGGAGAGGGATGCCTAGGGAAGGCAATGCGAATCTCACGTCTTATAGCTGGCTAGGCTAACAACCTTCCTAGACACGCGGTTATCTAGGGAAGTGACCCATTCAAATTTTAAATAGTTGAAGGACGACTAGTGCCCGGTGCTCGATAACGAGCATAGCAATGGAGGATATCTTGACAAGGTTGGCACCGGAGTACAACACACACATACAAACTAGCTAGTGGGCTAAGTCAGCACAACACAAGAAAGCCCGATATCCTCTGATAAAATGGATAGGTAGGGGAGAGCTGTCACACAGCATCGGAGGGCAAATTTCACGCTCTGACACACAGGTCACAGGCCGTTGGTGACAGACTGACAATACACACAACTCACACAGAGTTTAGCTTACCCTACTGGGACCTGGGAAGATACAATCTGAAAAACGGGAGCAGCGGAGCAATCACCTTGTGCGATACAGCTCCACTGACTTTTCGAGAATAAATAGAGACAGTGCATGGTAGCACATGGTCTGCCATTTTATATGAACACTGGGTCATGTCCTCCCATGCTGTCAGGTCACTGGTGTGACTTTGTTGTTATAACTCGACCTGCGTGGAACGTGAGGGTTATAACCCATAATGTCAACCATACTGACAGTCTGAAAGGTATGAAGTAGAACTGGTCGGAGCAGTGGAATGAAAAATAATTATGGTTCTGTTCGGATCTAAACTAGTGGAAAATAATTTGTTACCCCAACAAGTAGATCTCCATGAATAAGGAGAATGGGGATCCTAAAAGGACTTGCCCTGACCTGGCATACACATCTTTAAAAACGCAAATTCTCAATAAACAGTGATAATAATATGCTTGAATGGCAATATTATTGTACAATTGACATGCAATGGCCAATACATTACTTGTTAATAAAAACAAGAGCATAATTTACATAAATAGTCCAAAAATGTATTTAGCAATCCCAGATTTCCCCTTTAATCAAATGACTTTTCAGACTTGTAACAATTCAGCACATTACATCAGTTGTAGCTAATTATATTTGGTATGTGAAGAAATACTCACCATATACATTCGTGCAGATATCCTGATAGAATTCTCTCACCAATGACTCAGGGTATAGTGTTGTTCCAGCATGATCCAGGTATGTAATGCCTGTCAAAAAGTTGGTTTTGAAATTAGAGAAATCTCGGCAAAGAGTTTTTATTTGGATATACCCTGCTGAAAAAAACTGTTCTAAAAAAACAAGCTGGTCAGTGCTGGTATGACCAGCATGGTCTAGCTGGTTACCCAGCATTCTCTATTGCGGTTTCATTTTTAGAATTGTTTGTTTCAATATCTTTTTTTGTTTGTTGTGTTTGTGCATGTACATTGAGTGATTAATTAATATTATGCTACACAAAGATACATCACAGAACTGTGGGAAAGCAGTGTTTGGCAGGTGAGGGTGAAGGACACTGTCTACAGGTGTCCTAGCTAGCTAATTACCGGTGGGTGTTGACCCCGCCTCCCGCCTGTGTACTGGGGTCCTAGCTAGCTAGTACACAGTGTCTTTCTACCCCCAGCCTTTCCGAGAACCTGCCCTCGGTGTAACGTTAACAGAACTGCGGGAAAGCAGTGCTCGGCAGGTGGGGGCAAAGAACACTTTCTCCCGGTGTCCTGGATAGATAACTACCGGTGTCGCCCCCGCCTGTGTATCGGAGTCGTAGCTTAAACATTGACCAAAAGAACACCCACATGCAGGAACGCCCTAAATTGCAGGCCCCAAGCACACCCTTCTCGTTTTTTTCAGCAGGGTAATCACTTATGTGCATCTAATTACAACACTTGCACTACTAGTGGTAAGTACAGATATTGTCATAAGAACACAACAACATATTATGGAGGACCAAACCTGCTGTAATTATAATTAAATAAATAAATACATGCACACATAAATAGATACATTAATTAATAAATCCACACATAATTTCAAAAATGAGCAAGTAACTTCAAAAACACTGACTAAAATTAATATTCTCTACATATCTGTACGTATTCAATTATTTATCTAATTGTTCAAACTTTAATTAATTTGATTAATTTATATATATATTTTGTATTTCTTCCTCCAATATCATAATGAGGAGGTTTCAATCAAACTTCTGTGGGTGGTATCTAACACACCATTGGTTGATCAATGTCACAGCACGTGGGTGGGTCTAATTTGTGGAACTTTCCAACAGGAATCTGTTCCAAAAACTTTGTAAAGTACAAGGTTGCCAACAAACAACGCATACAAAGTAGCATGATCAATTCACCTAGCTAAATAGCTTCCGAATAGGCAGCAATTCACCACATAGCTTATTCTTAATGTTTGTCCATAGGCTACCAGAGACATTTTTCGGAATAAACGTGGTGAGTGAAAACTTAATGAAATAGCCCACTCCCTACCCGGTATCTTATTCCGCCGCTATACAACTTTGTATGCGTTGTTTGTTGGCAACCTTGTTATTTACGAAGATTCCTGTTGGAACGTTCCACAAATGATACCCATCCACAGCGCGTTGCTAGACTGATTTTGCACCACCTATGTGAAGCTAGCAACAATAACGATTAGCCACAATAGTAGAATTTGAGGATCGCCTTCAAAATAAAAGTCCAAAATTGAAACTGACGCAAACGGATACAAATAGTGGATTCATGCCATATTTGAACGGAATAATAATTAAACGTTTGGAATGTTGTTATATAACTTCAACAAAATACAATAATTCGTTCATTTGAAATTGCACTGTGGATGTATTAGACTTCAGAATTGTATTGGGGGCATACTGTATGCATTGTACAGCCTTGTCTATGGCTCTTGGGTCCATGAAACGTTCACAACTGTGAAGAGTTAACACAAATATTAGTGTTGTAGGTCTTATTGCAGGACTTTGACACCACTGTGAAATGAGCCACACTAGCTAACCAGTCAACCTACTTTGTATTGAACGTTCATATTGCAATGTACAGCTTTACCTATGGATCTTGGTTCCATGAAATGAGGTATCAGCCTACTCGGTGACACCCACAGAATACAACTGTTTAGAGTTTACACAGCAGCATATAATAGACTTTATCTCCAATGTCCCCCCCAAAAAAGTGACATATCATATTGATACATAGCTATATGCGCTACACATTTTTTTGGGGGGTGCTAATGTGAAACAACTTTTAATATGTTCTGTCATACTTAAATGCAGCCCAGGCAAATGTCATCGCTCAACACGCGGTGGCATTGATCAACCAATGGTGTTATATACCACCCACAAATATGTTTGCTTGACACCTCCTCATTATCATATTGGAGGAAGAAATACATAAATAAATAAATGAAGAAATAATATAAATGAATAAAATGAAAGAATGTGGGATTAATTATTTAAAATCATGATTTTTTTTATATGTATTTGTGTGCATTTATTTATGTATTTATATATGCATGTATTTATGGCAGATTTGGTCCTGCATAACATATACAGTAGTTACAATGTTACATCACCGGTTTGCATTGAACCAGCTTAAGTTAACATAAGCCCCACGCAAAAAGTAGCCCACTGTACCTTTAATCCTTGAGAACTCCCGTTCTATCACGTCTTGGAAGACGCTCTTATAACCGTAATGATTCCAAACTTCCTCGAAGCTCTCAAACGTGCACAGTTGATTAAAATTCAACGATTCCTTCTCCATGGCCTCTTGCAGTGGCATTTTCGCGTCTACCTGCAATGTAACTTGCACATGTCGAATGGCAGTATTGAGTTGACAAAGTTCTAAGTCCACACTGCATCTATGACAGACAGTGACAGTCTGTTTTAGTAGTAGTCATTTGTATCGAAACGATTTACCTCGCATTCCCAAGACAAGATGACTGAGATAATTATAGATCTGTTACTGATAATGCAGGAAATGGAATACAACATCATTTACATTTGAAAGTGGACCGAGTCTGTCAATCGGGACAATAAGCGAGCAAAACATAATACTGGCTAATGAAAATTAAATACTGTTGCTATTATTAAGGATGTATTTAGTGATAACCATAACAATTCAAATTACTATTCAGTCAATTCAAGGAGTGAATTGAAATGTAATTCAAGAATGTGCATAAACACACACACATTAATGTAGTCATGTACACACACATGTAGAAATGCAATAATAATATTTTTTGATATATGGAGGCCAAAGCACGTGGTCTGGAAGCAAGTGACATGAGACATTCGCAGAGGCCGTTATTGTCTCCTTTCCATGTAGTGAGCAGTAATTAAATATGCCGCTTATGCTTCGCTGATTCATTTCCCTTCACAATTTGGTGGCTCAGCTGAATGCAGCTCTATGGGCAGAAGGGCTGTATTGTATCCATTATGGCCTCATTATGGGTTGTAAAGGGCTTGATGTGGGGGAGGGGTAGAGTAAGGATAAAGCACCCCATGAAGACATTATGGATGTCTCTCTAAACATAACCCATGCAGACACTGTAACCATAGCTCTCTCTGGACAGTGTCCTGCAGAGGAGCCACTTTGCCCTGCCCTCAGGTCTCAGCAGCTAGTGGATCTCTCCACAGAGCAACACCTCTCATGTGCCACTGAAATAGAGAGATGCAGGTTATTTTGCCCTCTGTAGGGGCTTATCTAGGGCTAAGCTAGGGGATGGACAAATAGCAAAGCCAACCTCACTCCAGCCAGTCTAGGGTTGCACAGATAGCCATCTGTCGATTCTCTGTGCAATAACTGACAACAAAGGGGGTTAAACATTTAACGACGACTGTAAAACTAGAGGACTACTCATTCTGGAGAGACGAGGAAGAGGAACTAATATTTATACTAAAACAGCAGGTTAGTGTTTAATACTAATAGTTCTTGTCACATTACAGGCCCCTCAACAAATGGGGCTAACAGAGGATTAGGCTTTCAAATACGTCATGTTTCCCTTGGTAATAATATTGCAAAGAAGAAAACTACAGTAGTCTTATTCAACCATAGACTTTAATCCCCTGTTCTTTTAACGATTTACAAATAAATTGCCCTCTTATCTTGAGTTCTGTAATGTAGACTTACAATAGCCGGCTTCCCTGAGTTGACACATACTTAGCTACCCGTGTCATTAACTTTCTATACCCTTATTGTTAAATGCAAATCAAATCAAAATCAATCTTTATTTGCCACATACGCCGAATACAACAAGTGTAGACTTTACCGTGAAATGCTTACTTAAAAGCTGTTAAACCAACAGTGCAGTTCAAAAAGAAGAAAATATTTACCAAGTAGGCTACAATAAAAAATAATAATAAAAAGTAACACAATAAGAATAACAATAACGAGGCTATATACAGGTGGCACCAGTACCGAGTCAGTGTGCAGGAGTACAGGCTAGTTGAGGTAATCTGTACATGTAGGTGGGGGTGAAGTGACTATGCATAGGTAACAAACAAACAGCGAGTAGCAGCAGTGTACAAGAGGGGGCAATTTTTATGAATTGTTCAGCAGTCTAATGGCTTGGGGGTAGAAGCTGTTGAGGAGCCTTTTGGTCCTAGACTTGACGCTCCGGTACTGCTTGCCGTGTGGTAGCAGAGAATACAGTCTATAACTTGGGTGACTGGAGTCTCTGACAATTTTATGGGCTTTCCTCTGACAACGCCTATTATATATGTACTGGATGGCAGGAAGCTTGGCCCCAATGATGTACCGGGCCGTTCGCACTACCCTCTGTAGCCACTTACGGTCAGATGCCGAGCAGTTCAAATCAAATCAAAGTTTATTTGTCACGTGCGCGGAATACAACAGGTGTAGACCTTGCAGTGAAATGCTTACTTACAGGCTCTAACCAATAGTGCAAAAAAGGTATTAGGTGAACAATAGGTAAGTAAAGAAATAAAACAACAGTAAAAAGACAGGCTATATACAGTAGCGAGGCTATAAAAGTAGTGAGGCTACATACAGACACCGGTTAGTCAGGCTGATTGAGGTAGTATGTACATGTAGATATGGTTAAAGTGACTATGCATATATGATGAACAGAGAGTAGCAGTAGTGTAAAAGAGGGGTTTGTGGGTGGTGGGTGGGACACAATGCAGATTGTCCGGTTAGCCAATGTGCGGGAGCACTGGTTGGTCGGCCCAATTGAGGTAGTATGTACATAAATGTATAGTTATAAAGTGACTATGCATATATGATAAACAGAGAGTAGCAGCAGCATAAAAGAGGGGACTATTAGCACACAATGCAAATAGTCCGGGTAGCCATTTGATACCTGTTCAGGAGTTTTATGGCTTGGGGGTAAATACTGTTGAGAAGCCTTTTTGTTCTAGACTTGTCACTCTGGTACCGCTTTCCATGCGGTAGTAGAGAGAACAGTCTATGACTGGGGTGGCTGGGGTCTTTGACAATTTTTAGGGCTTTCCTCTGACACCGCCTGGTGTAGAGGTCCTGGATGGCAGGCAGCTTAGCCCCAGTGATGTACTGGGCCGTACGCACTACCCTCTGTAGTGCCTTGCAGTCAGAGGCCGAGCAATTGCCGTACCAGGCAGTGATGCAACCAGTCAGGATGCTCTCAATGTTGCAGCTGTAGAACCTATTGAGGATCTCAGGACCCATGCCGAAACTTTTTAGTTTCCTGAGGGGGAATAGTCTTTGTCATGCCCTCTTCATGACTGTCTTGGTGTGTTTGGACCATTCTAGTTTGTTGGTGATGTGGACACCAAGGAACTTGAAGCTCTCAACCTGCTCCACTACAGCCCCGTCGATGAGAATGGGGGCGTGCTCGGTCCTCCTTTTCCTGTAGTCCACAATCATCTCTTTAGTCTTGGTTACGTTGAGGGATAGATTGTTATTCTGGCACCACCCGGCCAGGTCTCTGACCTCCTCCCTATAGGCTGTCTCGTCGTTGTCGGTGATCAGGCCTACCACTGTTGTGTCGTCTGCAAACTTAATGATGGTGTTGGAGTCGTGCCTGGCCATGCAGTCGTGGGTGAACAGGGAGTACAGGAGGGGACTGAGCACGCACCCCTGGGGAGCTCCAGTGTTGAGGATCAGCATGGCAGATGTGTTGCTACCTACCCTCACCAGCTGGGGCCTGTCAGGAAGTCCAGGATTCAGTTGCAGAGTGAGGTGTTTAGTCCCAGGATCCTTAGCTTAGTGATGAGCTTTGAGGGTACTATGGTGTTGAACGCTGAGCTGTAGTCAATGAATAGCATTCTCGCATAAGTGTTCCTTTTATCTAGGTGGAAAAGGGCAGTCTGGAGTGCAATAGAGATTGCATCATCTGTGGATCTGTTTGGGCGGTATGCAAATTGGAGTGGGTCTAGGGTTTCTGGGATAATGGTGTTGATGTGAGCCATTACCAACCTTTCAAAGCACTTCATGGCTACAGACGTGAGTGCTACGGGTCTGTAGTCATTTAGGCAGGTTGCCTTTGTGTTCTTAAGCACAGGGACTATGGTGGTCTGCTTGAAACATGTTGGTATTACAGACTTGTTCAGGGAGAGGTTGAAAATGTCAGTGAAGACACTTGACAGTTGGTCCACGCATGCTTTGAGTACACGTCCTGGTAATCCGTATGGCCCAGCGGCTTTGTGAATGTTGACCTTTTTAAGGGTTTTGTTCAGGGGGCCTCCCGAGTGGCGCAGTGGTCTAAGGCACTGCATCAAAGTGCTAGCTGTGCTGCTAGAGATTCTGGGTTCGAGTCCAGGCTCTGTTGCAGCCGGCCGCAACCGGGAGACCCATGGGGCGGCGCACACTTGGCCCAGCATCGTCCGGGTTAGGGGAGGGTTTGGCCGGCAGGGATATCCTTGTCCTATCACGTACTAGTGACTCCTGTGTGGGCCAGGCGCAGTGCACGAGTCCGTTCGGGAGTTGCAGCGATGAGACAAGACTGTAACTACCAATTGGATACCACAAAATTGGGGTGAAAATACACACACAAAAAATAAGGTTTTGTTCACATCGGCTACCGAGAGCGTTATCACACAGTCATCCAGAACGCCGGTGCTCTCGTGCATGCTTCAGTGTTGCTTGCCTCGAAGCGAGCATAAAAGGCATTTAGCTCGTCTGCTAGGCTCGCGTCACTGGGCAGCTTGTGTCTGGGTTTCCCTTTGTAGTCCGTAATAGTTTTCAAGCCCTGCCACATCCGATGAGCGTCAGAGCCAGTTTTGTTCCATTTTATTCCATGCAGTATTCCATTTTATGTACAGAACTGCATTTTATTGACGAAACTAATATAAAAGTGAGGCTTTAGGTCAAAAATTGTGGTTTTGAGTATAAATATGTTCGCCAATGTTCTATGCCCTTGTACACCAGGAAAACATTTATTTTATCCCCAAGCTTAGATTGGCCTAATCTCGTTGCATGATGTGAGAGGAAGGTTTTAATATACTCCGATGTTACAGAACAGTATTGAGGCCCTATAACGCACAATTAGGGCGCGGGCACACAACACAGTCTCTGAACAAAGTCACTTTTCTTATGATAAATATCTTCCAGAAATGACTATTTCATGAGTATCAAAGATCAAATTCATTATCGATTTTGTGCTCAAGATAAGAGTTAGTCGAGTACATTTGAACACTGAAGTGTAACTGAATTTTGCTCACGAAGATGAAATTGTTATTAAAACCCGTTGTCACTGCACGTGTGTTTGCTGTTGTTTGGGAAAAGCATGAATGATTGAAATATGAGATCATCTGTAAATCATGTTTGTGGCTGCTGCTTTGTATCAGTGTTTTGTTCTAAAGTATTGAGTGGGTGCTGACATGCTAGAGGTGAAAGAAATGGGTCAGAAGGGTCTTAAGCATTAACCAAACAAATCATGGCCTATAGGATTAGGCTGGGATGTTGCTGTTTGTTGGATGCATTTACAGAACCTTAAAATGACACAGAGAAGGGAATCACTCTTGTTAGGCCATATATACAGTGCATTCGGAAGGTATTCAGACCCCTTGATACGTTACAGCCTTATTCTAAAGGGATTAAATAACACAATTTCCTCGGCAATCTACACACAATACCTCACAATGACAAAGCGAAAACAGGTTTTTAGGCATTTTTGCACATTTATAAAAAAACAGAAATACCTTATTTACATAAGTATTCAGACCCTTTGCTATGAGACTCGAAATTGAACTCAGGTACATCCTGTTTCCATTTATCATCCTTGAGATGTTTCTACAACTTGATCGGAGTCCACCTGTGGTAAATTGAATTGATTGGGCATGATTTGGAAGGCATACACCTGTCTATATAAGGTCCCACAGTTGACAGTGCATGTCAGAGCAAGCCATGAGGTCGAAGGAATTGTTCGCAGAGCTCCGAGACAGGATTGTGTCAAGGCACAGATATGAAGAAGCGTACCAAATAATGTCTGCAGCCTTAAAGGTCCGCAAGAACACAATGGCCTTCATCATTCTTAAATGGAAGAAGTTTGGAACCACCAAGACGTGTCCTAGAGCTGGCTGCCCAGCCAAACTAAGCAATCGGGGGAAAAGGGCCTTGGTCAGGGAGGTGATCAAGAACCTGATGGTCACTCTGACAGAGCTCTAGAGTTCCTCTGTGGAGATGGGAACGATCTCTGCAGCACTCCACCAATTAGGCCTTTATGGTAGAGTGGCCAGATGGAAGCCACACTTCAGTAAAAGGCACATGACAGCCCGCTTGGAGTTTGCCAAAAGGCACCTAAAGACTCTCAGACAATGAGAAACAAGATTCTCTGGTCTGATGAAACCAAGATTGAACTCTTTGGCGGAAACCTGGCACCCTCCCTACGGTGAAGGATGATGGTGGCAGCATCATGCTGTGGGGATGTTTTTTGTTTTTCAGCGGCAGGGACTGGGAGACTAGTCAGGATCGAGGCAAAGATGAACAGAGCAAAGTACAGGAAGATTCTTGATGAAAACCTGCTCCAGAGTGCTCAGGACCTCAGGCTTGGGCGAAGGTTCACCTTCCAATAGGACAACGACCCTAAGCACACAGTCAAGACAACGCAGAAGTGGCTTCGGGACAAGTCTCTGAATGTCCTTGAGTGGCCCAGCCAGAGCCCGGACTTGAACCCGATCAAACATCTCTGGAGAGACCTGAAAATAGCTGTGCAGCAACATTCCCCATCCAACCTGACAGAGCTTGAGAGGATCACAAGAGAAGAATGGGAGAAACACCCAAATACAGGTGTGCCAAGCTTGTAGCGTCATACCTAAGAAGACTCATACCTAAGAAGGCTTTAATCGCTGCCATAGGTGCTTCAACAAAGTACTGAGTAAAGGGTCTGAATACGTATGTAAATGTGATATTTCAGTTTTTTATTTTGAATAAATTAGCAAACATTTCTATAAACCAGTTTTTGCTTTGTTATTATTGGGTATTATGTGTAGATTGATGAGGGAAAAGTACAAGTGAATACATTTTAGAATAAGGCTGTAACCTAACAAAATATGGAAAAAGTCAAGGAGTCTGAATACTTTCCGAAGGCACTGTACCCTGCTGGCTGCTCAACAACTCTTTGGATTCCTAATATTGTTATTTGCAACGATAGTATATTATTTTTGCTATGGCCCTTTGTCTGGTATTTGCAACAAGGGAATGTGTGTAGATTTTTGCATTGCTTGCTGGGAATTGACCCAGGCTTGACCTAGCTCTCCAATTGTCCTTGTTCACAAGCAGGAAGTTGAGGACCCTTAAGAAAGCCCACATTTTATTGAATAATTATTATGAATATTGAAGAAATTGTAATGAAACAAATATATGCTGTGTGAATGTGATGATATCCCACTGGGCAAAAATTGGTTGAATCAACCTGGTTTCCACATAATTTCAACTCCAAAAATGAATGTGATGTCGTTGAATCTATGTGGAAAACTGATTGATTTGCAAAAAGTCATCAACGTAAGGGAATTTCATATTTTTTCACCCAACTTTTAACCTAATTCCAATGACAATTAAATGTTTTTGTTGATTTCACGTTGAATTCACATTAGTCGACAACTCAACCAAATGTAAATCCGAACTAGATGTTAAACTGACCTCTGTGCTCAGTGGGATGTTATTGTCAAACTCAAACATTATTTTACTCATGATCATCCTTGTGTGTAATCCTTGTTGCTTCCATGCCTTTTTTAGGTTTGGCATGGCGGCAAAGCGTTGTCTTCATCCATTGGTGTATGCATAGAGATCCTATTAAACTATGTAAGTATCTGAGTGGGGTCAAAGGTCATGCATGAGTCATGTCACACTTTGTAAGATACATAAGTGACAAATACAGTTATGTTTAGAGCATTGTTGTAGCCTTGGGAAATATTTTATATAATTTTGGTTTGTGGAAAAAATTATTCTGTCCAGTTTAGAACAAATTCTCATTTACATTGACTGCCTACACCGGCTAAACCGGGCCGACGCTGGGACAATTGTGCGCCGCCCTATGGGAATCCCAATCATGGCCGGTTGTAATACAGCATGGATTCGAACCAGGGTGTCTGTTGTGACGCCTCTAGTATTGAGATGCAGTGCCTTAGACCGCTGCATTCACCCTCACCAAGTAGCATGTATGTCCATGTTGAGTGTCCTACTTCTGTCTGTGTTATATTCAGAGACATTCCTCTGTGGTTTTGGGTATAGGATGAACGTTACATGCGAACAGTGGGACATTGTTCTCCCACAGTGTGTTATTGGCAGGGCCATATTAGAGACGGTCACACAGACATCACTTGATCTCCAGCCCTGTAGGACTCAAGCAGTTCCTTTTTGTATAATCAAAGAAGAGTCACACATGTTCTGTTTAGCTGGAACTAATGAGGGAGTCCCATGTGAGCATCACACCAAGGGCAAAGCTAATTTTACCCAGTAGCAACTATCAACCGCTAAAACAGGATAATGATCAGCCTTGCATCATCGGGCTAATGATGAAGAAACATGTTACCATGCATGCTTACTGGTATGTGGGCACATTTCACTCTGGAGGCTTGGATTTCACTTTTGAGTTGATATGTGGTGAAAAACTTGACGTCAAAATCAAAGAAAACGGCATTATAGGGAAAACTCTTTCATTGTAAAATGACAAATTAATTGTCTGATTAATTCTGGGAAAGCCTTCCATTAGAGTTGTATTGCCTGCCTGTTATATTGGATACATTTCAAGGGTCGTGCAGGGCTTTTGCATTCTTATCTTATGTTATGATCGACTGAACAAAATCTATTGATTATGCCAGTTTCATGTGAATTGGGTCCCTGTTTGTGTCTACAGAGTGTTGTATGAGTGTCTAGACCGTTGATAAGTGTGAATATGTCTGACAAGGAAGGTGGGGCCTCAGGGGGCGGGCTGAATGTTACCCTCACGTTTCGGCTTCTCATGCACGGGAAGGTAAACGCACGTCTCATCATTACAACATATCCCTCTTCTTTTACATTTTTCTGATTGTCGGATCACGTTACATTATTTATGATTGTTATTGATTTAAGGCTTAGAAAAGTGTACGCTACATTTTTGGGTGTCTCATTAACAGGAAGTGGGCAGCATAATTGGAAAGAAAGGGGAAACCGTCAAAAAGATGAGAGAGGAGGTAAGTCTTATCCTTACAACTGTTATAAAAAAAAAACATGTTTTTTTTTCAATAGAAAGGAAATAAAATGTCAATAGAATTGGAATACAGTGTATACCTTGCTTTCTGGAATAAAGTGTATTTTTACATGACTCACCTAAAACTCTATGAGTGTTTCCAGAGTGGCGCTCGCATCAACATTTCAGAGGGATCTTCTCCTGAGAGGATTGTTACCATCACAGGACCAACAGAGGGCATCTTCAGAGCTTTCTCTATGATCGCTGAGAAGTTTGAGGAGGTAACAAAATACTCTGGTACCATGTACTCTGGTGTGTTAACATCTTGTAAGTACAAAAGTAACTAATTTCCTCACCTTGGGCAACATTTTACTCAAAACTTCCATTGACTTCAATGAATGATACAGTACAAAAGCTCATGATATAATTTCTGAGATTAGACCCCTAGTTTTTGATAACCTTAAAACTGTTGTCGAAATCTCTATTTCAGGACATTACAGCTGCAATGACAAACAGCACGGTAACAAGCCATCCTCCAGTGACACTCCGCCTTGTGTTCCCAGGCAGTCAATGTGGCTCCTTGATAGGGAAAGGAGGCTCCAAGATCAAGGAGATCCGAGAGGTAAAAGAAGCTAGGCCTCAAGCATCTCTCATTTACATTTGTCCAGCGGGAGCTCATTTGATTTAGACTGCTCCCAGATCTGTTTGAGCTGTATAGCCAACTCATGACTTTAGGAGTTGTTTATACAGCACCTATCCGGTGATCCCATCCTAACCTTTCAATCACCCAATGAAACAGCCTCAGGTAAACGAATTACCATGACGCTACAGCACCACACGACACTATTCAGGGAGACTGATAAAGTGTGGAGTACCAAACAATGTGCTCACTCAAAAAGAATGTATGCGTCAAAGGAATGGTTTGCTGAATCTTCACTGTAAACACAGTAAATGAACAATGAGAAGGATTGCACTCTCCGAATAATTGGATGTCAAATATTTATGTTGACATAATCTTGGAACACAGAACCAAATCTTGTGTGCACTGTCCAGCAGTCTGTCACAAGAGACTAATTTGTACAACATGAACGTTGTGCATGTCAAATATAAATATCAGACATTGTACAATTATACAGTATATTTGTGATGTATTCATAATATATGATCTAATGGGCTATGGAATTTTTTGACAAGTAATTCCCTATCTCTGTAATGGACTCCTATTGTATGTTATGTTAAGATCACAGGTGCTCAGGTGCAGGTGGCAGGGGACATGCTGCCGGAATCCACTGAGAGAGCTGTCACTATCTCAGGCACTCCTCAGGCCATCACGCAGTGTGTCAGACACATCTGCTCTGTCATGCTGGAGGTAATCATGCCAACACAATTAACATTATTATAGCATCCAATTAGCTGTTTGGTCAGACTTGAAATGGCTATAGGCTCCATAATGATGGTATTTAACTCAGGTTCACACCATAATAATGGAGGCTACAGACATATCAGACCAATTGATATCAAAGTAATCTAAGAAACAATGCAATCTCACTACCTGCCCCATAGGGTGGCGCACAGTTGGCTCAGCGTCGTCCGGGTTAGGGGAGGGTTTGGCCGGGGTAGGCCGTCATTGTAAATAAGAATTTGTTCTTAACTGGCTTGCCTAGTTAAATGAAGGTTAAATAAAAAAATCAAACCTGTTGTTTGATAGTGATGTGTTTGTCCAATCAGCCATTGCTGTTTGTTGTTTGTTTGTGTCTTCAGTCACCGCCCAAAGGAGCAACAATCCCGTATCGCCCCAAGACCATGCCTGGAGCCGGCCATCCAGTATTTCAACAACAACAACAACATGCCTCACAAGTGAGTACCATTTTTGCATATACAAATGTGACACTTTAATACAAAACAGTAAGGTAAAAAAAAACAACACACACATCAGCCCTTTGGCACTGATGATTGGCAAGTGATGGCAAGTGTCCTTCTCTGTCCTTGCACCCCAATGGTGGAACCAGCTTCCTCCTAAAGCTAGGACCTGCCCATCTTCCAAAAACATCTGAAACCCTACCTCTTCAAAGAGTATCTTAAATAATCCCACAGCACCCCCCATCGGACCCGTCCTCACCCCCTCCCCCCAAATAACTAAATACAGAATAAAATAATAAAAAGGAAAAAATATATATATTTTTTGCCTTTCGTGAACTAACACTCGCACTTGACTTTGCTGATAGCTACTTTGTTGAGGAAAAATGTACTTACTATGACTGATATATGTGGTTGTTCCACTTAGCTATCTTAATAAGATGATTGCACTAACTTGTAAGTTGCTCTGACTAAGAGTGTCTGCTGAATGACGAAAATGAAAAATGTAAATGTATGTGATCAAATATCTTTCTAAGGGTGATGACGTTATGTTCAAGACATTGTCGATCACCTTGCTAAAAAGCCACCATGTTCAAGGCACAGTTTTGAGGATAAGTCTCTTCCATTAGAAATGTTAATGTATGTGTCCATGCTAATGAATTCCTTGAAAATTAACCTGTTATATGACGATAAATGAATTCACATTTGGTCATCTAACTCTGTGGAAGGCTGGAAGGACAGCTACTAGCCACATAATGTTGTTATTGTACATTCATTAACATACCTGCTTGTAATTAAATATGTTAATAAAAATGCAAACTTGGCAACAATCATTCCACTCATTCTAGGAATTACAAATTTTTTAGCACTTTTTTTTACCCCCTTTTTCATGGTATCCAATTGGTAGTTACAGTTTTGTCTCATCGCTGCAACTCCTGTACACTCGGGAGAGGCGAAGGTCGAGAGCCGTGCATCCTCCGAAACACAACCCTGCCAAGCCGCACTGCTTCTTGGCACAATGCCCACTTAACCCGGAAGCCAGCTGCACCAATGTGTCGGAGGAAACACCGTACACCTGGCAACCATGTCAACATGCACTGCGCCCGGCCCGCACAGGAGTCGCTAAGTGCACAATGGGACAAGGACATCCCTGTCGGCCAAACCCTCCCCTAACGACACTGGGCCAATTGTGCGCCGCCCCCTAGGTCTCAAGGTCACGGCCTGGACTTGAACCCAGAACCTCTAGTTAGACCACTGCGCCACTTGGGAGGCTCTCATTCTTGGAATTTCATGGAAATTCATTGCATTTCCTGTTTTTCCAATTTAAATGCAGATTCTGCATTTTCCTGGCCTTTTTCAATTCAGAGTAATCAAGTTATGAAATGTAATTCTGAAGTGAAACACAATGCACAAGCCAAACATCAACCAGAGCATATTTCACCACTAGAGGGAAGAATCTGCATATAAAGATATCTCACCACTATTTGTAGATTGTGAGTGGCCAGATGAGGAGAAATTGCTGCTACAGCCAGTTGATTGAAACATTTATTGCCTCTGGTCAGAGCTGTCATAGAAGTACACAGCTGTTAGTAAGCCCATCTTCCCTTTACAAATAACGGCAACGTACTGATGTGCATCAATGCTAGACAAATATGACGCTTAAACCTCTAACTTTGTCATTTAACATTGTGCATTATGCGCTCTCATCTTACATGTAGCAAAATCCATTGTGACCTTTCACAGTTTAAAAAGAACGAATGGATTACCTTTAGAATAAATTAGGTGTATCGAACCATGGAGGTAGTAGATAAAAGCTTGGGACATTTTTTAAAGGTTTTTACATATTTTGGGGATGTGAATAAAGCAGCATAGAAGCTACATTCAATTCTCATGTGTTGCAACTATTTTGAAAATAATCAAAAAAGGACAAGAGTAAAAATGTTCAAACAGTTATAGTAACCCAATCAAAATTGTATCCCATTTTTTCAGGCCTTCACAATTCAAGGACAGTATGCTTTTCCACATCAAGATGTAAGTGTATTTGTCTGATCCAATAACACCCACCCCAATGACCCACTCCTGCCCACCACCACCGCCTTCCAAGCCAACACTATGCCCTCAGTGCACCAACTAGCAAGGATGAAACACTAGCACTTGCCTGTACTGTAGTCTTTACTAACACTAACATAGCAGCTTGCTTTGTTTCAAAAGAGTGTCAGCAAAGACGGGGACCATAAAGCAAAACTAATGATGACTTGGCCCTTCTTGCTCATAGAAATACCACATGTAATAATGACAAATCAAATCACTTCCATGACAAGCCAGCATGATTCTGATGACAAACGTCATTCTTCACCAAATGAACACACACTTTGAACTCTGTGTTTGAACTTCAGATTGGTTCTGTATTGTAGCCATAGCTGTCATCTCCTCTGAAATAATCCAGTTTGATTGGTTAGTTCTAACTTCCTTCCTACCCTGCAGTTGACCAAGCTTCACCAGTTGGCTATGCAGCATATCCCCCTCCCTTCCCTTGGGCAGAGCAACCCTACCTTCCCTGGTATGTACCCAAGGCTCCCTGGGGAAGTCCATCTATCCCTCTCTCTCTGTCCTCTTTCTTCCACTTTCTGTCCTCCTGTGCTCATCATACCAATCAAAAACCCTCTTCTGCTTTTGGAAGGAGCACATCTTCTTTCCATTATTTTACATGGTTAAGTTCTACTGTATGTCTGAAAAGATAGAGCCATTTCTATATGAAGTGGTAGCCCACATCTTACAGACCCCTCTCCTTGACCTTGGCAATGATTCTCCTCTATTTCTTACATCCTCCATACCGATCCTGAACTATACCACCCCATGTATTCTACCCCACAACAAACAAGCAGCAAATCGAAATAACACAACATTGAAACAGGAAGAATGATTGAATTATCACAATTGCCTAACAGGGTATTGCAACAAAAAAACTATGCATTTCAAATGAAAAATTCCCAGATTGTAATGCTAAGGTCTATTAATAATGCATTAAGGAACTTTGCTCTTTTGTGGTATCATGTTATAGTTTCATGTTAGATGTGCATGCAATGTGACCTGAATTATTTACAGTTGCCAAATAGTTAATGAATGTGATGCCATTATATTCAGTGCATATGGAAATGATGTAGCACTGTCGTTACCATGCTATGTCCCACTCTGCAGGAATGGATGCCTCTGTCCCCACAAGTTCTCAGGAGCTGGCAATACCCAATGACGTAAGTTTTGCTCAGTCTCATCAGCATCATACAATGTACATCATATAGATTACATTCTTTTAGGCACCGGTTTCGCTGCTCTAAAATGAGAATGACAGCTGAAATGGTTGTTTTCCCGAAATGTAAGCCAACGGAATGCTATCTCTCTACATTATGTTCTATTCTTATCTTTAGGTTGACATGTTTCCAAACTGAGAGAAATAAAATTGTCAGATGTCCAAATTGGCAAGGAAAGTGTCAGATGTTCCAACTGGGGAGATAACATTATGGACGATGCAGATGTTTTAATTGGACTGATAATGCATGAGCAACATGCATGACACATCTTTTCATTTTCACTTTCCAATCTTTCCCTCAGCTTATTGGCTGCATAATTGGCAGACACGGCGGCAAGGTCAATGAGATTCGCCAGGTGTCAGGAGCTCACATTAAGATAGCCAGTGCCACGGACGGATCGCCCATGCGCCAAGTCACAATCATAGGCTCTCCGACCAGCATCAATGTGGCACACTACCTCATCAATGCCAGGTAAAACTGCCTCACTACCTCTAACAGGTCAGTTGGGAGTTGTGACCAATAATGCACTACATGACAGACAACTGACAAGACACAACTGACACTAGAGAAGAACAACAGACAAGATAGTCAAACAATAGACAAGATAGTCAAACAATAGACAAGATAGTCAAACAATAGACAAGATAGTCAAACAACAGACAAGATAGTCAAACAACAGACAAGATAGTCTAACAGACAAGATAGTCAAACAACAGACAATATAATCAAATAACAGACAAGATAGTCAAACAACAGACAAGATAGTCAAACAACAGACAAGATAGTCAAACAACAGACAAGGTAGTCAAACAACAGACAAGATAGTCAAACAGACAAGATAATCAAATAACAGACAAGATAGTCTAACAACAGACAAGATAGTCTAACAACAGACAAGATAGTCTAACAACAGACAAGATAATCAAACAAACAATGTTGACATGACGGAAGGATGACATTGTTTTGTTTTAGGGAAAAGCATTACATCTAATCTTAGTGCCTTGGGGTCTACATACAATCAACTGATCCATCCTCACAGAAGCATGAAAACCCTTTTGTCTCATTACTTCTGCTTTTAACACATAACATTCCTCCTTTAATTATTTTTTCCCTATTTCTCACTCTCCTCCCATGCTTTGCCCATTCTCTTTCCTCCTTTCTTTGGATATGCCTCTCTTTAACACCTTTGCTGAATCCTACCCATTTTCTCCCCACCCGATCCTCTCCAAAAAATGACTACTTTCCCTGTATCTGTTTACAGCTTAGAGATGGCTAAATACACCATGCATGCTGCTTCCTCTGCATCACCTGTTGACCTCAACAATATGAGCTTCTCTCAGTCTGTTCCCACTGTCTCCACACCAACCTCTATGGCTGTCATGGCCGCCACCACCCAAGTCCCTGGCACCATTAACATGCACTCCCCCTCCACCTTACAGTCTATCCCCACCCAGCACTATGCTGTCCCCGTTTCCAGTCTACTTGGCATGAAAACGCTCCCTATGCTGGCTATGCACCCAGCAGCTGGCTCAGGCCTTCCACAAGGTCTATCCCCTTACACCACTAAAGTTCCTACTGCTGGCATGAAAAAATCTGACCGCCAGAAATTTGCCCCATATTGACATAATAGGATAAGAATTGATTCCCCCATCTAAAAATGTGTTTGGGGCCAGTACTGCATTCCACTTGTTCCCTGTTGCAAAGCTTGATTAAGTTATATTGACTGTATGATTAAGGATATCTCTACTGATAATGAAACCTGACATTCAGCTACTTTAGTGTATCAGTATAATTGTTTGCAACTGTAAGTGAAGCTAAATACCTCCTAGTGTATCTGAACATACATAAGAATACACAGCCATTTATCAGGCTTACAGTATGTGATGCACAGAAACAGCTGATACTTCCAATATAATCATTTTCTCAGATAGAATGTACTGTACTTTGTTTGGTATCAATGTAAGTAGTTGACCAATGATGTTCTTAGGAAAAGTCCAGTTTCAAACAGGAATTGACGCTGTAGCAGCTGCATACCATTGGTAGGGTTACTTGTTTTATAAAGTAGTTATTACTGTGATGTTTACTGTAACAAGGGTTGTTCCACTCTGTTCCGCTGTCATATTTCCTCATCTCCTCCAATAGGCTCTCGTCAGTGGTAACAGGCTTGGGTGTTCTGTAGTATCCTTGTTGCACATGCAGTGCTGAAAGGATTACCATGAAGCCATATTTGATTCTTGTGGCTTTGACAATATACAATAATCCTGTAGAGTGGGACTGTCCTAACTAACTCATATAGTGCTTTTTTGAGACTTGGTTTTCTCAGAACTGAAGTCCAAATGAACAGAACTCTACAGTCCAATTCATTTTCTACTCTGCTCTCAGTATCTGTGATTGATGCAGCACAATATTGTAACAATGTTATGTTTATGTTTGTGTTTTTAATTAGGGTCTACCCTTAGTTTTGTTGATGAGCTCTTCCAATTTGTTATATTTATCACAACATACATAATGTATTTTAAATAAATTGAGCCTTTTGTGAGTACAAATGGGTATTTTCATTTTTTTTTTTATTGTGCAGCAAAATTAAACAATTCACACTTGAGGTTAGGTTACCCTCAATTTGAATAATTCTTGTTTTGATACAGTGGGTATCATAACTATTCACCCCCCTTTGATTTTTTCACATTTTGTTGTGTTACAAAGTGGGATTGAAATGGATTTTGTGACTTTTTTTGTAATTGATCTAAACAACAAAATACTCCATAATGTAAAGTGAAAAGACAATTATACAAATGTTTACAAATTAATAAAAATGTAATAACTCAAATATATTAGTTGCATAAGTATTCACTCTTTTGGTTAGGCAAGCCTAAATTAGTTTAGGAGTAAAAATGTAGCTTAACAAATCACATGGTAAGTTACATATGGACTCACTCTGTGTGCTTGACTTGAATGACTAACCCTTCCTCTGTCCCCGATACATACAACATCTGTAAGGCCCCTCAGTCAAGTATTGCATTTCAAACACAGATTCAACTACAAAGACCAGGGAGCTTTTCGAAAGCCTCTTAAAGAAGGAAAGTAATGGGTAATAATAACAAATCAGACAATGAATATCTCTTTAAGAAAGGTCAAATTAATAATGATGCTGTGGATGATGTATTAAACCACCCAGACACAACAAAGTTACAGTTGTCCTTCTGAACTGAGATGCAGGACAGGAAGGAAACTGCTGAGGGATGACACAATGAGTCCAATGGTGATTTTAAAACAGCTACAGAGTTCAATGGCTGTGATGGGAGAAAACTGAGGATGGATCAACAACATTGTAGTTATGCTACAATAAGGACCTGCATGAATGAAAAGAAGAGTAGAAATATACAGAATAAAAGATATTCCAAAACATCCTGTACACAAGGCACTAAAGTTATACTGCATACTCTAATCAAGATCTCTAATACTCTAATACTCTAATACTCTAATACTCTAATCAAGATCTCTAATCCTCTAATACTCTAATACTCTAATCAAGATATGTTAGTGTTTCCCTTTTCATTATTTTTGTAAAAACTGTAGATTTTTTTCCCACTTTCACATTACAGAGATCATTGACAAAAAAAGTATAATTAAACCTATTTTAATCCCACTTTGTAACACAATAAAATGTGAAGAAATCCAAGGGAGGGGAATACCTATGATACCCTCTGTACAGTATATCTTTCTCATTCACATGAAGAGTGAGCCAGAATTCAGATATGGTATGGTAATTGAGTCCACAAATACCTTTCCACTTTGCTAGATTCTTTTTCAATAATTTATTGTATACTAAAGTCTATGTTATTTTTGTCAAAATAACCTTTTTCTAGGAACTAACCCTATTTATATCTAGTATTCCTATGGGGGAAATTGTACAGAGTTGCATGACAGTATTCAGGATATGGAGTAACAACACTGCTATATCTTGGCTAGAGTTTGTCATAATAGTTATCGTGATCATACTATACAAAGTCTAATGCAGTTATAGTTAAGTTTGGAGCATGTTTAGATATGCAAACCTTGATAGAGTACTCTGTCGTCTCACTGGTGAAATCTCTGTTGATCGATACGTTTGTATGACTGTTGTGTGCTATTTATTGCATCAGTTGTTCAATTTGTTTTTGTGGTTGGTCACAAATCACATCACAAATCTTCTGTCTGTCAATACCCTAGTCTAAAACCCTAGTTTCTTATGAAATAATATTGCTTTCTGTCAAATGATACACTGTACCTTTAAGCTACAAACAGTGGGCCAGCTGTTATAAATAATAAAACATTTAGATGAACTTGGCTTAACCCAAAACATCAACTCAATATTCAACACTGTTTCTCATGTCCAAATAGTGTATTATTTCCATTCAGGTCTAAAATGCTATTGGTGATAATCAATAGTTAATAGGGGATGGAAATATAATGACAGCGAGTGAAGCCATTTCAACCTTAGGGTGAAGTGTAAATGCAGCAGCCAACTGCCAACAGTGTGCTGTGCTGTGTGCCCTGGGCAGTTAGGAGTTCACAGATTCTTGTTTAATGCTATATTAATGATTTCCCCTATCACCCTGTCACAGGGAAAGGGAAGGGACACTGAATTACTCTAAATAATCAATTATATTAATGCAGTACACACAGTATCGAGAATGAAAAGCATTTTAAGGGCAAAATCACTCTGCAGTGCTGCATATTGCCATACTTAGTTGCCTAGATTTTCAGACAATGACCATAGAGTAAGACATACAGTGGGAGGAAAAGTATTTGATCCCCTGCTGATTTTGAACGTTTGCCCACTGATAAAGAAAGGATCAGCCTATAATTTTAATGGTAGGTTTATTTGAACAGTGAGAGACAGAATAATAACAAAAATATCCAGAAAAACGCATGTCAAAAATGTTATAAATTGATTTGCATTTTAATGAGGGAAAAAAGTATTTGACCCCCTCTCAATCAGAAAGATTTCTGGCTCTCAGGTGTCTTTTATACAGGTAACGAGCTGAGATTAGGAGCACACTCTTAAAGGGAGTGCTCCTAACCGCAGCTTGTTACCTGTAAAAAAGACAACTGGCCACAGAAGCAATCAATCAATCAGATTCCAAACTCTCCACCATGGCCAAGACCAAAGAGCTCTCCAAGGATGTCAGGGACAAGATTGTAGACCTACACAAGGCTGGAATGGGCTACAAGACCATCGCCAAGCAGCTTGGTGAGAAGGTGACAACATTTGGTGCGATTATTCGCAAATGGAAGAAACACAAAAGAACTGTCAATATCCCTCAGCCTGGGGCTCCATGCAAGATCTCACCTTGTGGGGTTGCAATGATCATGAGAACGGTGAGGAATCAGCCGAGAATTACACGTGGGGACCTTGTCAATGATCTCAAGGCAGCTGGGACCATAGTCACCAAGAAAACAATTGGTAACACACTACGCCGCGAAGGACTGAAATCCTGCAGTGCCCGCAAGGTCCACCTGCTCAAGAATACATATACATGCCCGTCTGAAGTTTGCCAATGAACATCTGAATGATTCAGAGGACAACTGGTGAAAGTGTTGTGGTCAGATGAGACCAAAATGGAGCTCTTTGGCATCAGCTCAACTCGCCGTGTTTGGAGGAGGAGGAATGCTGCCTATGACCCCAAGAACACCATCTCCACCGTCAAACATGGAGGTGGAAACATTATGCTTTGGGGGGGGTTTTCTGCTAAGGGGACAGAACAACTTCACCGCATCAAAGGGACGATGGACTGTGCCATGTACCGTCTAATCTTGGGTGAGAACATCCTTCCCACAGCCAGGGCATTGAAAATGGGTCGTGGATGGGTATTCCAGCATGACAATGACCCAAAACACACGGCCGAGGCAACAAAGGAGTGGCTCAAGAAGAAGCACATTAAGGTCCTGGAGTGGCCTAGCCAGTCTCCAGACCTTAATCCCATAGAAAATCTGTGGAGGGAGCTGAAGGTTCGAGTTGCCAAACGTCAGCCTCGAAACTTTAATGACTTGGAGAAGATCTGCAAAGAGGATGGGACAAAATCCCTCCTGAGATGTGTGCAAACCTGGTGGCCAACTACAAGAAACGTCTGACCTCTGTGATTGCCAACAAGGGTTTTGCCACCAAGTACTAAGTCATGTTTTGCAGAGGGGTCAAATACTTATTTTCCCCATTAAAATGCTAATCATTTTATAACATTTTTGACAGGTGTTTTTCTGGATTTTTTTCTTGTTATTCTGTCTCTCACTGTTCAAATCAACCTACCATTAAAATTATAGACTGATCATTTCTTTGTAAGTGGGCAAACGTACAAAATCAGCAGGGGATCAAATACTTTTTCCCCCCACTGTAGACCAAAGGGCTTAATTATGGTACTGGAAAGCTTTATAAATTATATTATTTTCTTGTGGAAAAGGGTAAGGAGTCATGAAGTTTATGAGGGATGTTTGTGTGTGTATGTGTATGTAAACACAGCAAAAAAAGAAACGTCCTCTCACTGTCAACTGCGTTTACTTTCAGCAAACTTAACATGTGTAAGTATTTGTATGAACATAACAAGATTCAACAACTGAGACATAAACTGAACAAGTTCCACAGACGTGCGACTAACATAAATTGAATAATGTGTCCCTGAACAAAGGGGGGGTCTAAATCAAAAGTAACAGTCAGTATCTGGTGTGGCCACCAGCTGCATTAACTACTGCAGTGCATCTCCTCCTCATGGACTGCACCAGATTTGCCAGTTCTTGCTGTGAGATATTACTACACTCTTCCACCAAGGAACCTGCAAGTTCCCAGACATTTCTGGGGGGGAATAGCCCTAGCCCTTACCCTCCGATCCAACAGGTCCCAGACATGCTCAATGGGATTGAGATCCAGGCTCTTCTGGCCATGGCAGAACACTGACATTCCTGTCTTGCAGGAAATCATGCACAGAAGGAGCAGTATGGCTGGTGGCGTTGTCATGCTGGAGGGTCATGTCAGGATGAGCCTGCAGGAAGGGTACCACATGAGGGAGGAGGATGTCTTCCCTGTAACGCACAGTATTGCGATTGCCTGCAATGACAACAAGCTCAGTCCGATGATGCTGTGACACACCGCCCCAGACCATGATGGACCCTCCACCTCCAAATCGATCCCGCTCCAGAGTACAGGCCTCGGTGTAACGATCATTCCTTCATGAATCCGACCATCACCCCTGGTGAGACAAAACCGCGATTCGTCAGTGAAGAGCACTTTTTGCCAGTCCTGTCTGGTCCAGCGACGGTGGATTTGTGCCCATAGGCGACGTTGTTGCCAGTGATGTCTGGTGAGGACCTGGCTTACAACAGGCATACAAGCCCTCAGTCCAGCCTCTCTCAGCCTATTGCGGACAGTCTGAGCACTGATGGAGGGATTGTGCGTTCCTGGTGTAACTCAGGCAGTTGTTGTTCCCATCCTGTACCTGTCCCGCAAGTGTGATGTTTGGATGTACCGATCCTGTGCAGGTGTTGTTACACGTGGTCTGCCACTGCGAGGACGATCAGCTGTCCGTCCTGTCTCTCGGTAGCGCTGTCTTAGGCATCTTACAGTACGGACATTGCAATTTATTGCCCTGGTTGTGTCTACAGTCCTCATGCCTCCTTGCAGCATGCCTAAGGCACGTTCACGCAGATGAGCAGGGACCATGAGCATCTTTCTTTTGGTGTTTTTCAGAGTCAGTAGAAAGGCCTCTTTAGTGTCCTAAGTTTTCATAACTGTGACCTTAATTGCCTACCGTCTGTAAACTGTTAGAGGCTTAACGACCATTCCACAGGTGCATGATCATTAATTGTTTATGGTTCAATGAACAAGCATGGGAAACCGTGTTTAGATCTGTGAAGTTATTTGGATTTTTACGAATTATCTTTGAAAGACAGGGTCTTGAAAAAGGGACTTTCTTTTTTTGCTGAGTTTATGTGGGTGTCTGTGTATGTGCTATTAGACTATAGGATTGATCCATCTGGGCACACTCTCAGTTTACCATGTATTTCTCATATCAGCTCAATTAAATTGCAGTCGTAAAACATTACACAGAGACCATTAAAGATTAAACAGGATACTAAAATCAATCTTAATTGGTTAATCTGAGCGTCTTCACAGAGTTCACTCATTAATTCTCCACAGAGACGCTATACCCCTCCTAGTGGTCAAATCGACGCTCCCATTTCACTGAATCATGAATATGTGACGTAAGGACCCTAATATTTTTTTTGTCACTCATTCCAAAAAAAAGTGCCATCGTAGACGAGGAAGAAAACATTGGCGCCCCTCGCCTTGCAGTATTTCGAACGAACGACTGAACAGGAAGGAGGACCTCTCTATAGGAAGGAGGACCTCCCTATATGAAGGAGGACCGCAAGTTGCGCAAGACTCATCTACGGACAATCAAGCATCCTTATTGGGAACTACTAGATCCGTGTTTGCAATAGTGTTTGTAGTTTTGTTTTGTTGTAGGCTATATGCGACAGTTGTTATGTCTCTATAGTGATATGTTGTTACCGTGAGCAGCTTTATAGCCTGTAATAAAAAAGCTTCGACTTCTACCTCAACCCAACGGTCACCCAACGGATAAGGACACATGCAGAAGCTTTCAGGTATGCGTTTATATTATCTGCCACTCTTTCAATTGTTTCACAACTTAACAGGTGAATACTCAACCAATTCATCCAATATGAAATAATGTACATTCATACCAACTTACTTTGTTGCAATAGGAGATAGTATCTATATATAGATTCATAACGTTACGCCCCTGACATCCATAGTAGCCAATCTGCAAAGGATTTAAAGGTAGTAAATGCAAATGCACATGCAATTTTTATGCATCTGAAAAGCATGGAATCCAGTGAGGTAGTACTAAGAGCACAATTCGTAGACAGTCTACCTGCAAAGACTGTGGTGCTCTATTGTGCCAACCAATTTAATGAGCTCAAATTGTGTATGCCGCTATATTCAGAATAATGAAAGGTTTTATTGTCCTTCTGAAGTGGACTACTGTACAATGTGGATGGGCTGGCCCAAAAAAATTATTTATTGTTTGATCGTGTCTCCTGTTTTGCGACGTTTTGCAATGTCTGAAGTGCATGCAGTAGACTAGGCTAGGGCTGTAACAGGTGGGGATGTCAAGACCAAGCATCATCTATTTTATCATACAACGCATTATACAGCAAATGCACGCCTTGGAATGAGCAATTGCAATATGGAACATTGCATTCTCCTATCACATGCATCATTTGTCATCAAGTTAAATCATATTGAAAGGTATGTATGCACACATTGTGTTGAATGACCAGCAAACCCCATTTTTCATGGGGACCCATACATTATCCATCTGCACGATTCCAGACAGGCATGGACTCCAGAGGCCAATTTTTTATAATATTAATCAATATCAAAATGATCATGCTTTGTCTAAGATTCTGTTCACCCATAGGAGTGGCAATATTTCATAGAAAGGCAATATTTGGTTATTAATTGCATAGCATGGGATCATTAATAAAACAGGTTCTTTGCTGTTGCACAAGATGCAGTATCATCAGCCATTTGGTTCAAATTTGATTTTAAGTTCCACCCAAAAGAAAAGAGATACCAGGGTGGTGGTGGTGAGGGGATACATTTGATCTGGATTACTGGATCAAAGATTTTGCAACCTCACATCATTTCTAAATAATCCCACACATCTCAGATAGCCCACATGGCTAACACATTAACCCCAGCAGACATGAACCTGGGACATTTTGCATATCAGCCTTATTAACTGGCCATTAAGCTTGAGGATCAATATTGAGGATCCAATGTTGTTATTTCCAGTTTCAACCTTCAACAGGCTTAAAGTATTTGGGCATACACAATTATATTAATAAATTACATTTTGGGGTAATTTAATTATTTTTGATTAAGGATTGTTATTGCATGTTTAGGCTTGTTTTTTTTAGACTTGGGATTTGGGTCAGTAATAAATATCACAGTCAATGCATGCAATTCAATGAAACACTGGCAGGCAGCATTTGAAAATTATTGGATTCTGTCTCAGCCACTCTCATTGCTTTAATTCTATTTTTATAATTTCACACCATTTATTCACATAAACATATGGAAGCTTTTCAAGTTAAGGAAAATGTATTCAATGCCGTCCCAACACTGTCAACTCTCAGCCCACTAGCCATCACTGTTGGAACACTTTCCATTCCATCTCACTTGATCTACATTGTCACAAAATTAAACCGATCTCAAAGGAAATGCTTGAGCTGCATATGTCTTCTTTGCAGAACACGCAATGTCATCTATGCATACAGTGCCTTCAGGAAATATTCACACCCTTTGACGTTTTCCACATTTTGTTGTGTTACAGCCTGAATTTAAAATGGATTAAATAGAGATTTTTTTTCATCTGGCCTACACACAATAACCATTGGCCAGATAAATTTGAATTATGTTTTTAGAAATTTTACAAATTCATTGAAAATGATGGCAAGCATAACGTTCAGGAGTAAAAGTGTGCTTAACAAGTCACATTATAAGTTTCATGGACTCACTCTGTGTGCAATAATAGTGTTTACATTTTTTTGGGAATGACTGCTTAATCTCTGTACTCTACACATACAATTATCTGTAAGTTCCCTATATTTGAGCAGTTCATTTCAAACACAGATTCAACCACAAAGACAAATGCCTCGCTTAGAAGGGCACCTATTTGTAGATGGGTAAAAATAAAAAATAAACAGACATTGGGATTTCACCATCAGGCCAATGGTGACTTAAAAACAGTTACAGAGTTTAATGGCTGTGATAGGGGAAAACTGAGAATGTATCAACAACATTGTAGTTACTCCTCAATACTAAACTAAATGACGGAGTGGAAAGAAGGAAGCCTGTACAGACTAAAATTATTCCAAAACATGCATCCTGTTTGCAATAAGGCACTAAAGTAAAACTGAACAGACCCCTTGACTTTTTTTCACATTTTGTTACGTTACAGCCATATTTTAAAATGGCTGTAAAAAAATAGATGAGAACTCTATTGGTTGATAGTGTGGTCTACAGCTTATCATAAGGTACTCTACCTCAGGCGAGCAATACCTCGAGACTTCTATAATATTAGACATTGCACACCAGCTGTTATTGACAAATAGACACACACCCCCTCCCCTCGTCTTACCAGACGTAGCTTCTTTGTTCTGCCGGTGCATTGAAAATCTCTCCAGCTCTATGTTATCCGTGTTGTCGTTCAGTCACTACTTGGTGAAACATAAGATATTACAGTTCTTAATGTCCTGTTGGTAGGATAATCATAATCGTAGGTCATCAATTTAATTTTCCAATGATTGTATGTTAGCAAGTAGGATTGATGGCAAGGGAAGTTTACTCACTCACCTACGGATTCTCAAAAGGCAGCCCGATCTGCGTCCTCTTTTCCTCAGTCTTTTCTTCACGCAAATGACGGGGATCTGGGCCTGTTCACGGAAGAGCAGTATATCTTTCTCATCGGACTTGTTAAAGGAAAAAGCTTCTTCCAGTTCGTGGTGAGTAATCCCCGTTCTGATGACCAGAAGGTATTTTCGGTCTTAAGAGACGGTAGCAGCAACATTATGTACAAAATAAGTAAATAAATAAGTGACAAACAATGCAAAAAAATGAACAAAATAGCACAATTGGTTACGGGCATGTAAAATGTCAGCCATCCTCTTCGATGCCATCTTAACATGATTGGAGTTCCTCTGTGGAGATGGGAGAACCTTCCAGAAGGACAACCATCTCTGTAGCACTCCACCAATTAGGCCTTTATGGTAGAGTGGCCAGAATGAAGCCACTCCTCAGTAAAAGGCAGTGGTGGAAAAAGTACTACATTTTCAAACTAAAAGTAAAGATACCTTAATAGAAAATGACTCAAGTCAAAGTGAAAGTCACCCAGTAAAATACTACTTGAGTAAAAGTCTAAAAGTATTTGCTTTTAAATATACTTAAGTATCAAAAGTAAATGTAGTTGCTAAAATGTACTTAAGTATCAAAAGGAAAAGTATGAATCATTTAAAATTCCTTAAATTACCCAAACCAGAAGGCACAATTGTTTGTTTTTCTTGAATTTATGGATCGCCAGGGTCACAGTCCAACACTCAGACATCATTTACAAACAAAGCATTTGTGTTTAGTGAGTCCGCCAGATAAGAGGATTGGGCCATTTTCTGTCCTGCTAAGCATTCAAAATGTACTTTTGGGTGTCAGAGAAAATGTATGTAGTAAAAAGTACATAATAAGTAAAGGACAGATACCAAAAAAAACTACTTAAGTAAAAATACTTTAAAGTACTACTTAAGTACTTTACACCAATGGTAAAAGACACATGACAGCCCGCTTGGGGTTTGATAAAAGGCACCTAAAGGACTCTCAGACCTCTGGATCGAGGGAATGATGAACGGAGCAAAGTACAGTGAATCCTTGATGAAAACCTGCACCAGAGCCCTCAGGACCTCAGACTGGGGTGGTTCACCTAAGATTTACCTTCCAACAGGAAAATTAGCACACAGCCAAGACAATGCAGGAGTGGCTTCGGGACAAGTCTGAATGTCCTTGAGTGGCTCAGACAGAGCCTGGACTTGAACTCCATCGAACATCTCTGGAGAGACCTGAAAATAGCTGTGCAGCGACGCTCCCCTTCCAACCCGACAGATTTTCAGAGGCTCTGCAAAGAAGAATGGGAGAAACTCCCCAAATACAGGTGTGCCAAGCTTGTAGTGTCATCATACCCAAGAAGATTTGAGGCTATAATTGCTGCCAAAGTTGCTTCAACAAAGTACTGAGTAAAGGGTCAATACTTACAGTACCAGTCAAAAGTTTGGACACACCTACTCATTCAAGGGGTTTTCTTTACATTGTAGAATAATAGTGAAGACATAAAAACTATGAGTTAACACATTTGGAATCATGTTGTAACCAAAAAAGTGTTCAACAAATCAAAATATATTTTATATTTGACATTCTTCAAAGTAGCATTTCCACACTGTTGGAATTATCTCAACCAGCTTCATGAGGTAGTCACCTGGAATGCATTTCAATTAACAGGCGTGCCTTGTGAAAAGTTAATTTGTGGAATTTCTTTCCTTCTTAATGCATTTGAGCCAATCAGTTGTGTTGTGACAAGGTAGGGGTGGTATACAGAAGATAGCCCTATTTGGTAAAATACCAAATCCATACTATGGGAAGAACAGCGACAGTCCATCAAGAGATACGACAGTCCATCATTACTTTAAGACATGATGGACAGTCAATCTGGAAAAGTGCAGTCGCAAAAACCATCAAGTGCTATGATGAAACTGGCTCTCATGAGGACCGCCTCAGGAAAGGAAGACCCAGAGTTAACTCTGCTGCGGAGGATAAGTTCATTAGAGTTACCAGCCTCAGAAATTGCAGCCCAATAAATGCTTCACGGAGTTCAGGTAACAGACACATCTGAACATCAACAGTTCAGAGGAGATTGCGTGAATCACACCATATTACAAATCAAATGTTATTTGTCGCATGCGCCGAATACAACAGGTGTAGACCTTACAGTGAAATGCTTACTTACAAGAATTCAGTTTTAAGAAAAATGGCAAAAAACTAAGAAATAAAATGAACAAATAATTAAAGAGCAGCAGTAAAATAACAATAGCGACGCTATATACAGGAGGTACCGGTACAGAGTCAATGTGCGGGTGTACCGGTTAGTCGAGGTAATTGATGTAATATGTGGGTAGAGTTATTAAAGTGACTTGTGCAATGCAAGTAGTTTGGGGAGCCATTTGATTAGATGTTCAGTAACCTAAGGATCCTGGGACTAAACACCTCCCTTTGCAACTGGATCCTGGACTTCCTGACGGGCTGCCCCCAGGTGGTGAGGGTAGGTAGCAACACATCTGCCACGCTGATCCTCAACACTGGAGCCCCTCAGTCAGTCCCCTCCTGTACTCCCTGTTCACCCACGACTGCATGGCCAGGCACGACTCCAACACCATCATTAAGTTTGCAGACGACACAACAGTGGTAGGCCTGATCACCGACAACGACGAGACAGCCTATAGGGAGGAGGTCAGAGACCTGGCCGGGTGGTGCCAGAAGAACAACCTATCCCTCAACATAACCAAGACTAAGGAGATGATTGTGGACTACAGGAAAAGGAGGACCGAGCACGCCCCCATTCTCATCGACGGGGCTGTAGTGGAGCAGGTTGAGAGCTTCAAGTTCCTTGGTGTCCACATCACCAACAAACGAGAATGGTCCAAACACACCAAGACAGTCGTGAAGAGGGCATGACAAAGCCTTTTCCCCCTCAGGAAACTAAAAATATTTGGCATGGGTCCTCAGATCCGCAACATCGAGAGCATCCTGACTGGTTGCATCACTGCCTGGTACGGCAATTGCTCGGCCTCCGACCGCAAGGCACTACAGAGGGTAATGCGTACAGCCCAGTACATCACTGGGGCTAAGCTGCCTGCCATCCAGGACCTCTATACCAGGCGGTGTCAGAGGAAATCCCTAAAAATTGATTTGACTTATGACTTGGGGATAGAAGCTGTTTCGAAGCCTCTTGGACCTAGACTTGGCGCTCCGGTACCGCTTGCCGTGCGTTAGCATAGAGAACAGTCAATGACTAGGTTGTCTGGCGTTTTTAACAATTTTTAGGGCCTTCCTCTGACACCGGCTTTCATGGTCGAATTGCTGCAAAGAAACCACTACTAAAGGACACCAATTATAAGAAGAGACTTGCTTGGGCCAAGAAACACGAGCAATGGACATTAGACTGGTGGAAATCTGTCCTTTGGTCTGATGAGTCCAAATTTGAGATTTTTGGTTCTAGCCGCCGTGTCTTTGTGAGACGTAGAGTAGGTGAACGGATGATCTCTGCATGTGTGGTTCCCACCATGAAGCATGGAGGAGGAAGTGTGATGGTGTGGAGGTGCTTTGCTTGTGACACTGTCGGTGATTCATTTAGAATTCAAGGCACACTTAACCAGCATGGCTACCAAAGCATTCTGCAGCAATACGGCATCCCATCTGCTTAGCATTTAATGGGATTATCACTTGTTTTTCAACATGATAATGACCTAACACACCTCCAGGCTGTGTAAGGGCTATTTGACCAAGATGGAAAGTGATGGAGTGCTGCATCAGATGACCTGGAATCTACAATCACCCGACCTCAACCCAATTGAGATGGTTTTGGATGAGTTGGACCGCAGAGTGAAGGAAAAGCAGCCAACAAGTGCTCAGCATATGTGGGAACTCCTTCTAGACTGTTGGAAAATAATTCTAGGTGAAGCTGTTTGAGAGAATGCCAAGAGTGTGCAAAGCTGTCATCAAGGCAAAGGGTGGCTACTTTGAACAATCAGAAATATAAAAGTTGTTTAACAATTTTTTGGTTACTACATGATTCCGTATGTGTTATTTCATAGTGTTGATGTCTTCACTATTATTCTAAATTGTAGTAAGTAGTCCAAATAAAAAAATTACCTTGAATGAGTAGGTGTGTCCAAACTTTTGACTGGTACTGTATGTAAATGTGATACATTCGAAACATTTTCTAAAAAACATTTTTGTTCTTTGTCATTATGGAGTATTGTGTGTATATTGATGAGAGGAAAAAACTATTTAATCCATATTAAAATAAGGCTGTAATGTAACAAAATGTGGAAAAAGTCAAGCCGTCTGAATACTTTCCGAATGCACTGTATGTCCTGAATACAAAGCCTTATGTTTGGAGCAAATCCAACACAACACATTACTGAGTACCACTCTTCATATTTTCAAGCATGGGGGTGGCTGCATCATGTCATGAATATGCTTGTCATTGGCAAGGACCAGGGAGTTTTTGGGGGCTAAAAAAACCCAGAATAGGGCTAATCACAGGCAAAATCCTAGATGAAAGCCTGTTTCAGTCTGCTTTCCAACAGACACTGGGAGTTTAAATTCACCTTTCAGCAGGGCAATAGCCTAAAGCACAAGGCCAATTATACACTGGAGTTGCTTACCAAGATGACATTGAATGTTCCTGAGTGGCCGAGTTACAGTTTTGACTTAAATCTGTTTGAAAATCTATGGGAAGACTTGAAAATGGTTGTTTAGCAATGATCAACAACCAACTTGACAGAGCTTGACATTTTTTAAAAGTATGATGTGCAAATATTGTACAATCCAGGTGTGCAAAGCGCTTACCGAGACTTACCCAGAAACACCCACAGCTGTAATCGCTTGTCACGTCCTGACCAGCAGATGGAGCTAGTGTTTTAGTTTTGGGGTCAGAACGTGGCAGGTTTGTGTTTGTATATGTTGGTTGGATGATTGGGACTTCCAATTGAAGGCAGGTGTGTATAGTTGCCTTTGATTGGAAGTCCTATATAGGTGTGTGTGTTTGTCTTTGGGGTTGTGGGGAATTGTTGTGTGCACTGCGTTTGGACGAGCATGCCACACTGTTGTGAGTATTGTTTGTTGTTTTGTTTGTTTCAAGTGGATGCTCTACTCCTTTTTTTGAACATTAAAAATATGAGTATCCATACTTCCGCTGCGCCTTGGTCCTATTTCACTGAAGACAATCGTGACAGAATTCCCCACCAACACATGACCAAGCAGCGGAAGAAGGCTGGCGAGGTAAGGGAGACCGAGAGGCACCCCCAAGAATTTTTTAGGGGGGGGGCACAAGGGGAGTGTTGCGGGGCAAGAATGGAGCCCCAGGCCAGCTCCCCGCACTAGCATGGAGGTGCGTGGTCACAATTGGGTACGCCCAGTACCAGCACCACGCACCAGGCTTCAAGTGCGTGAACCCAGCCTCGTCAGTCAACAGTCGTCAGTGCGGCCCGCCAGTCAACAGTCGTCAGTGCGGCCCGCCAGTCAACAGTCGACAGAGCTGCCCGCCAGTCAACAGTCGTCAGAGCTGCCCGCCAGTCAACAGTCGTCAGAGCTGCCCGCCAGTCAACAGTCGTCAGAGCTGCCCGCCAGTCAACAGTCGTCAGAGCTGCCCGCCAGTCAACAGTCGTCAGAGCTGCCCGCCAGTCAACAGTCGTCAGAGCTGCCCGCCAGTCAACAGTCGTCAGAGCTGCCCGCCAGTCAACAGTCGTCAGAGCTGCCCGCCAGTCAACAGTCGTCAGAGCTGCCCGCCAGTCAACAGTCGCCGGAGTGGCCAGACTGCGCTGAACTGCCGGAGTGGCCAGACTGCGCTGAACTGCCGGAGTGGCCAGACTGCGCTGAACTGCCGGAGTGGCCAGACTGCGCTGAACTGCCGGAGTGGCCAGACTGCGCTGAACTGCCGGAGTGGCCAGACTGCGCTGAACTGCCGGAGTGGCCAGACTGCGCTGAACTGCCGGAGTGGCCAGACTGCCCTGAACTGCCGGAGTGGCCAGACTGCCCTGAACTGCCGGAGTGGCCAGACTGCCCTGAACTGCCCCGAGTGGCCAGACTGCCCTGAACTGCCCCGAGTGGCCAGACTGCCCTGAACTGCCCCGAGTGGCCAGACTGCCCTGAACTGCCCCGAGTGGCCAGACTGCCCTGAACTGCCCCGAGTGGCCAGACTGCCCTGAACTGCCCCGAGTGGCCAGACTGCCCTGAACTGCCCCGAGTGGCCAGACTGCCCTGAACTGCCCCGAGTGGCCAGACTGCCCTGAACTGCCCCGAGTGGCCAGACTGCCCTGAACTGCCCCGAGTGGCCAGACTGCCCTGAACTGCCCCGAGTGGCCAGACTGCCCTGAACTGCCCCGAGTGGCCAGACTGCCCTGAACTGCCCCGAGTGGCCTGAACTGCCCCGAGTGGCCAGACTGTCCCGAGTGGCCAGACTGTCCCGAGTGGCCAGACTGTCCCGAGTTGCCAGACTGTCCCGAGTTGCCAGACTGCCCAGACTGTCCCGAGTTGCCAGACTGCCCAGACTGTCCCGAGTTGCCAGACTGCCCAGACTGTCCCGAGTTGCCAGACTGCCCCGAACTGCCAAAGTGGCCCGACTGCCTGGAACGGCCAGAACCGGAGCCACCTCCAGGATAGGTGGGTTGGGGAGGGAGGGTGTAGCACAGTGCCGTCGGTGATGGCAGCCACCCTCCCTTCCCTCCCTTATGGTTTAGGGGTTATTGTTTGTTGGTTTTTGTTGGGGTATTGGGGATTTTCTTGTGTTTTTCTTTTTAGGTGCATTCCGGGGACTGCACCTTGAGGGGGGGGGGGGGGTACTGTCACGTCCTGACCAGCAGATGGAGCTAGTTTTGGGGTCAGGACGTGGCAGGTTTGTGTTTGTATATGTTGGTTGGATGATTGGGACTTCCAATTGAAGGCAGGTGTGTATAGTTGCCTTTGATTGGAAGTCCTATATAGGTGTGTGTGTTTGTCTTTGGGGTTGTGGGGAATTGTTGTGCACTGCGTTTGGACGAGCCTGCCACACTGTTGCGAGTATTGTTGTTTTGTTTGTTTCAAGTGGATGCTCTACTCCTTTTTTTGAACATTAAAAATATGAGTATCCATACTTCCGCTGCGCTTTGGTCCTCTTTCACTGAAGACAATCGTGACATCGCTGCCAAAGGTGATTCTAATATGTGTTGACTCAGTATTTAATTTTCAATACATTTGCTAAAAAGACTAAAAACATGTTTTCACTTTGTCATTGTGTGTAGATGGGTGAGAAAAAAAATCTCTCATCCATTTTGAATTCAGGCAGTAACACAACAAAATGTGGAATAAGTCAAGGGGAATACTTTCTGAAGGCAGAACAGAAATATGAGCCCTCAGTGTGCTTAGTAAGCATCTCTCACACAATCCGTTTAGAAAATTGTGTGTCTATGTAATAGTGCTTAGTATAAGCCTAAGGAGAACACTGCCTTTCCCTTTAATTGCAGCTTAGCTTTAATTGGGGAATTTTGGTTGTAGACTCCATTTATGTATTTTTAAGATTTTATTTAACTAGGCAAGTCAGTTAAGAGCACATTTTTATTTACAATGATGGTCTACCCTGGCCAAACCCTAACTCGGCCAATTGTGCGCCGCCCTATGGGACCTCAACATGATGGAGTGTAACTACTCTGGAGATTTGTGGTGTTAATGGGGCTTCATTGCTGATGTGATAGGTGACCTCCAGCACACAGATGCTACCTGATTTAAGAGGCAATGGCTCTGTACAACTGATACAAATGGTAGTGATACAACAGAGTTTTTCTGCACAAAAGAAATACACAAGCATTTTGGAGTCACCCCACAGTTGTTGTGTAAACATTATTTGTGCAGTCAAGCTCTCTGACTCTCAAAAATATCAGCTGTATCACAACCATTCTGAAAACGTCTTTGTACATCAGTTGTACAACATGAGTGTGTACACGGCCACAAAAGAGGAAATGCTTTAGCCAGTTATCCTCTTCCCAGCCGTAGTCTGTTATATTATACACTGCTGATAACATCCTACCTCGGAGGTAAGAGCACACTCCACCTCATTCCTATTTGCATAAGACTACATTTTTGGGTAGACACTCCTTGACACAAGAGGCTGAACAACATAGTGTAGAGATCATAATCATGAATAAACAATTTTGGTAATTATTTGCTAATTGCCCCCAGAAGATTTTGGCATGAAGTGAGAACTCCACTCAAGAATAAGAGATTGCCCCTTCATAGATGTGTGTTGGACCAACAAGAGCATTTGAACAATCAGCCATGGAACAACCATAGGCTCACAACAAAGAAGGAACCCACTGGGCACAGACGTCATTTCAACATCTAGTTTTGATTTACATTTGTTTGAGATGTCAACTAACATGAATTCAACGTGAA